>NW_008691913.1:2017-48715 GCF_000695815.1 Acanthisitta chloris
TTATTCAGTTCTTACATCCCCAAGATGCTCAATTTCTATGTAAATCTGAAGCTTCTTTTTAGTGGTTTTAGAGGCAATATTAGATTTGGTGAATTAATTTGCCAAATTCTGAGAAATGCAATAGCCAGTGCACTCAACAGATACTTAATTTATCTAAGCAACTGAAAATGATATTTTATAATGAAAAATGTCAGACTGACTTTGCAGCAGACATTATTTCCTACTCTCTTCTAAGACAAAGCAGCATGCAATATGCACTTTATAACTTTACTTTTAGGGAATTATACCCTGTTTGGCACGTGAAGGTAGGAGTATCAGCTTGGCAAGGACTGAGTACACAGATTATAAGCATTTGCTGTTGAATAGAGCTCCCAGGGCTATATGCAGGCACAAAGCAGTCTGAAAACTTCTTTTTTTTTTTAAAGAGAGGGAAGCAAAACCACCAGAAGATGCTACTAACAATAAGGATAAATAGAATTAAATGTATGCTTATGGATTCGTTTACAGGTTTTGAACTTCTACCTAAATTTAGTTTTCAGTTGTAGATGAAAAAGAAAAATTTGAAATTCTTGCATGTAGAAATTTTATGAAGCTTGTGATAGTTCACCAAGAAAAAGTAATTCCAGACTCCAACATTACAGTTTAAGCTACATATATATTGCTAAGACATCTATTCAGTTGCACAAAATTTATGAAAATCTGTCTGTTGATTAAAAATTTCTTTGAGATTTTTTGAAGAAGCTTGAAGGAAATCCATCAGAAAGTTATTCTTTGTTTGGAAGATTGTGTCTAATAGCCTTTGTTCACTTCCTCTAAGCTTTCTTCTGTTTGACATCGTTCAGTCAGGTTCTAATCACAAATTATTTTCAAGATACAGCACTCCATTCAATCAAGACAAACTGCCCATGTCCGTGCATTCATCACAAGCAATTGATTTCTCTTTATTCCAAACTTCCTTCTATTGACATTCATCATATCTGGTGCATCAAAGATGCATCAGGCAGTCTGTCCATAAAGATTTCTTTTCTTCATTGGTTTTTCATTGCCAAACTATCAATCCATTAGTTTTCATGTTTGAAACTTTGCTTACTGAAGTCCATGTATGCCCTTATTTATCAGATTTACTTCTCACTCACATATTAGCTTTGTCTGGTAGTTTTATACTCCCTCTCTATTCCTTTTCTCCAGGCCCTTTTCTTCTGAGTTTAATCAGACATTGGTGGTACCTGCAATTTTGAAAATTTTATATTTCCCTAATATTAGAAGAAATTACTTGATTTAAGCCAGATCTCAGAGGCATGCAGTTGATCCACCTAGCACTAATGACACCATACCATGTATATCAGAAGGCAGGAACCATCACCTGCCAGTTTTGACATAGGTTTCACTTAATATATAGCTCTGAAACAAGTATTAAGTGAGATAGTGCTAAGAACAGCTTCTGTACAGGATTCAGGAAGTGTACTTTCAGGACACACATGTGACATGAGGCAGCACATGCAGACAAATTTATGACAAACTCAATTTCATTCCAAAATTTTGACTTAAATGTCAAAATCCAGGTTACCGTACTCATTTCTTTTTCTCCCAAAAAAACAAAGATACCATATGTGTTTGGTTAAATCATATTTCTATAGGGGAGTTGCTTACTTCAACATTTGCCAGTGTGACTTATATGCAAATAGACCAGTACTCAAGTTTCAATATTTAATGCAAACACTCATCTAAAATACTTGAAACATAAATGATTATCATTAGTACTTAAGGAATGATTTTGGCATAGGAAAGAAACTTGACACTCTAAGGCAATTTCGTTTTTTTCCCTAAAGAGAAGGAATGTGCCCATGAGGAAAAGGTATTGTTGAAAGGGTTTTAAAACAGAAGCTGGTCTGTAACAACCATTGGTCAATATGGCTTCATTAAAGGCAAATTGTGGTTGAAAATTTTGGTGGCCTTCTACAGGAGGATGACATTGGTGGATAAGGGAAGGGCAACTAATATCATCTACCTGGACTTGTGCAGAGCATTTTACACTGTCCTGCATGACATCCTTGTCAGTAAACTGGAGAGACATGGATTATCCACTTGGTGGGTAAGGATTTGGCTGGATGGTCACATTTAAAGGATATTGGTGATGGTGGGACTCAGTGCACCCTCAGCAAATTTGCCAGCAATACCAAGTTGTGTAGTGTGATCAGCATGGTGGAAAGTAGGGATGCTATCCAGAGGGACCTTGACAGGCTTGAGAGGTGAGCCCACATGAACCTCATGAAGTTCCACAAGGTGGGCGCAAGGTCAGGCATGTGGGTGCTGGCAATCCTAACCACAGATCCCAGGCTGGACAGAGAATGGATAGAGAGCACCTCTGAGAAGAAAGACTTGGGTGTGTGGGTTGACAAGAAGCTCAATATGACTGGGCAATGTACATTTTCATACATGAAAGCCAACTGTGTCCTGGGATGCATAAAAAAGCCCCATGACCAACAGGTCAGGTCAAGGGAGGTGATTCTTGCTGTGTACTCTTCATATGAAGGATTGTGTCCAGCTCTGGGGTCCCCAAAGTAAGAAGAGCATGAATATGTTGGAGTGAGTCCAGAGGAAGGACATGAGGATGATCAGAGTGCAGAAGCACCTTTCCTATGAAGACAAACTGAGAGAGCTGGGGATGTTCAGCCTGGAGAAGAGAAGGATCAAGGAAGACCTCAGAGCAGTCTTCTAGTACCTGAAGGAGGCCCACAAGAAAGTTGGAGGGACTTTTTACAAGGGAAAGTAATGACAAGGGGGAATGGCTTCGAACTGAAAGAGGGTAGGTTTAGATTAGTTATAAGGAGGAAATTCTTTACTGTAAGAGTGGTGAAGTACTAGACCAGGGTGCCCAGGGAAGTTATGGCTGTCCCATCCCCAGAAGTGTATGAGACCAGGTTGGATGGGGCTTTGAAAAACCTAGTCTAGCAGAAGATGTCTCTGTCCATGCTAGTGGGATTGGAGCTAGATTGCCTTAAGGTCCTTTCCAACCCAAATCACTCTATGGTTCTATGTTTCTATGATATTACGCTATGACATCAGAAAGAGGGTAGGATTAGTTATAAGGAGGAAATTCTTTACTGTAAGAGTGGTGAAGTACTAGACCAGGGTGCCCAGGGAAGTTATGGCTGTCCCATCCCCAGAAGTGTATGAGACCAGGTTGGATGGGGCTTTGAAAAACCTAGTCTAGCAGAAGATGTCTCTGTCCATGCTAGTGGGATTGGAGCTAGATTGCCTTAAGGTCCTTTCCAACCCAAATCACTCTATGGTTCTATGTTTCTATGATATTACGCTATGTACTAGACCAGGGTGCCCAGGGAAGTTATGGCTGTCCCATCCCCAGAAGTGTATGAGACCAGGTTGGATGGGGCTTTGAAAAACCTAGTCTAGCAGAAGATGTCTCTGTCCATGCTAGTGGGATTGGAGCTAGATTGCCTTAAGGTCCTTTCCAACCCAAATCACTCTATGGTTCTATGTTTCTATGATATTACGCTATGACATCAGACTATGAAATTCTGCTCAGTTTTGGTTTATGTCTGGAAACAAAAATATGTTCTTTCTACATTTTTAATTGGGGCCAAAATCTACATTATAGGAGGACCTTTAATGTAAAGCTTTCTTAAATCATAGTATTGAATTCTTTTGAGGACATTCCCTTGTGAGATTAAATAAAGTTTTCGAAACTACAAAAACTGATTCTCTCAGTAAGAAATCTATGGATTTATAGTACAACTGCAATAGTGTGCCAGCAAGAGTGAGTTCAATCCTAATTTTCAACGATAACAATGTCAAAGTGATTATAAGGGGACCATTATTCTTCTACTTTTTCTGTCTATTGCAGTCAGAGATTCCATTTTTTCTGCTGCTCAGTAACTTCTTCAATCATTATTAGAAAATATGTTATAAACTATTAATTTTGACCAGCTGAAAGAGTTTCTTTTTAACAACTTCCAATTACTCTTTATTCCACTCTCTAGCTGTAGAAGAAAATGTATTAATTTCTTTTTATGCCCAGTAATAGCAAGATTCTGTTTTATAGTGCTTAACAGTTAGACTGAATCATAGCAGTAAAAATGGTGGAGATCCATTAAATAGCTCAATCTATTTCCATGCAAAAATATATTTTTTTGGAATATAGAATCACAGAATAATAGAGTTTGAGTCAAAAGCACCTTTAAAGATCATCTAGTTCTATACCAAGTTACTCAAAGCCCCATCGAGCCTGATTTTGAGCACTTGCAATGATGGGACACCCACAGCTTCTCTACTGTCTCACCACTTGTATTGTGAAAAATGTCTTTGTTATATGAAGTCTAAATCTACACGCAGTTTGAAGCCCATTTCTAATCACCTCCTTATCCTTCATATGTTTCAATGCATCTTTCAGGAAGACCTGTTCCATGATGTTACCAGGCACAGAGGTGAGGATGATTGGTCAATAGTTCCCAGGGTCCTCCTTTTTACCCTTTTTAGGAATGGATGTAATGATATATTGATGCATATTTTCAAAATCCCCATCAGGAGGCATGAAGAAAAGGTTTAACTATCATAATACACTCATATTAAATCACACCTTAAATCTTTCTCTTGTAATTAATTTTGAAATGTATTTTTGGATGTCTAATTAGGGTAATATACTTAGAAAACAAAGTAAAAATATCACATTAAGCATCTGGCTACAGAAAACCTTCAATTATTAATTTATTCATTATGCAAGCTTAATTTCGTTAAGTTTTGCATACTTCTTCACTGTCCTGTAAGAATGATATGAAACTCTTTATCTCTTTGAGATTTCTTTTAATAGTCATCATGTTTCTAAATGGAGTTTTGCTGCTTGCTATTAAACATCCCATCAATAGAATAGCATTTGCACCATGGTTCACATACTCTGCTTGAACTTTGAATGCTGAGTAACTAGTATACTTGATGAAATCTATTTTAAATGCAAATACATGTCATAAAAAGTAATGCAATGTGACCAATGAACTACAAGAAAATCATTCTACTCTGCCTATATTTATAGTATGACATCCAAATATTTCAACACAAACTGTTAAAATAAAATCACTGTTCTTCATATTAAGCAAACCCAATGACTTATGCCTCAAAACCCAGGTATTCACTGTTTCCACCATCACCTACATTCTACTTTTTCAGCCCAAAGATTGTCACTGATCAAAAGCATGTCTGAGCATTTCAGCAATCTTATTACTCATTATTTCTGCTAACCTCTATTGTATTTGTGACCTGCTCTTGAGAACATTCCTTTTCTTCCAACCGGTTAGCTTATACTCATCATGCTCATGGCCAGCCTCTCTAATGTGGACTGATTGTGCCCACAGACCACATAGACAGGGCAATGGTTGAGACAGCATCTATTTTGCAGGACTCTGGGTCTATTCTCACACATATTGGCCTTTTGGTCTTGTCAAAGGACCAAAATATGACACACAGATTTTTTTCACTTGGCTACAACCTCCTTTCAGGTAGTTGTAGAGAGTTATAAGGTCCCTCTGAGCCTCCTTTTCTTCAGGCTAAACAACCCTGCTCCCACAGCTGCTCCCCATAAGAATTGTGCTCCAGAACCTTCACTAGCTCTTCTACCCTTCTCTGGACATACTCTAGCACCTAAGGAGGGTAAGGGGCCAGAAACTGATCACAGTACTTGAGGTGCAGCCTCACCGGTGCCAAGTACAGGGTGACAATCACTTCCCTCATCTTACTGGCCACACTATTTCTGATGCATGCCAGAATGCCATTGGCCGCCTTGGCCACCTGGGCACACTGCTGACTTATATTCAGCTGACTGTCAACCAACACCCCCAAGTCCTTTTCCACTGGGCAGATTTCCAGCCACTCTTCCTCAAGTCTATAGTGCTGCATGGGGTTGCTGTGACACAAATGCAGGACCTCGCACTTCAACTGGTTGAACCTCATACTGTCCGCCTCAGCCCACTGATCCAGTCTGTGCAGATCACTACCTAGACCCTTCCTACCCTCCAGCAGATCAAGATTCTGTCCCAACTTGATGTTATCTGTAAACCTACCGAGGGTGCACTTGACTCTCTTATCCAGACAACTGACAGATATTGAACAAGACTGGACTCAATACTGGGCTCTGGGGAACACCATTGGTGTCTGGCCACCAACTGGATGCAACTATCTTTACCACCCCTCTCTGGGCCAGGCAAACCAGACTGTTTTTAGCTCAGCAGAGTATACATGTTTGCACCATGGGCTGCTAGCTTCTCCAGGAGAATGCTGTGGGAGACAGTGTCAAAGGCTTTACTAAAATCTAGATAGACAAAATCCAGAGCCTTTCCCTCGCCCACTAAGGGTGCCACATTGTCATGGAAGGAGATCAGGTTGGTCAAGCAGGGTCTGCTGAGGTCCTTTTCTTTCTTGAATCATTTCCTCTCTAAACAAATGCACATTGTCTTTTGACATTTTAATCATTTATCAGGTAAAGCAAGAGTAGTGATGACTGCATGCAAAAGAAGTGTATTATAGTACAGTTTGCCAGTTTAAGACTTCTTATTTTAAATATTTTATTCCAACACAATTGGGGCAGAGATACAGGAAAATAAATCCCATGGCTTTTTAGAGGTTTTGATGAATTACTAGGCAAGTTCATGCAAGTCAACTGCTTGGCACAATCTATGCCAAATAGTCTTCTTGCCAATTGAGGGCTTAATATTTCTACTTCCATTCAAGTCATACAAAGCAAATAACTTTTGTAGAACTCAGTGATAAACTGCATTGTCACATTCTTTACCCTATTACAATTGTACAGACATTGACAAACTACATTATAGTAAACAGGTAAAGAATTGACATATTGCTATCCTTTATTACAATATCGCAATTGTGAATATCAGCTGCATTACTTCGTAGCCAAATAATGAGCTATTAGAAAATGCATATTTAAAGACATGACCACGGCATAAGACTGTAACAAGGAATTATTCAAGAGGCCTGATTTACCCTTGTTCTGGGTCCTCTGTACAGATAAACAAAATTAATGCAAAATACAAACCAATATTTTACCTCTATTACCTATGCCTTATGCAGAACCCTGTGTTTCTTGCCCTGGTAAGCATTACAGCTATGCATTTCTCTGCTCAGAAACACCAAATCTGCATCAATGCAGATATGCCAAAACTAAATGAAGATAGCTCACTTTTTTAAAGATAAAACACTGAAACTAACACTCTCAGAAGTGATGGCAGGCAAAATACTCCATATGTTCCTGAAGGTCCATCTAAACAATTATCCTGTCTCAAGACTGACCATACCTTCTTGTGAAGGAATATAAATAGAAACCTAATATAATAAAGAATGGAAACCCTACAATTAAGTATTTCTTCATATAATACAGTGAATATTAAAGACTTCTTAGATTTTTGAGCCAAGTAGCATAAAAAGCTAAGTCTCTCATGACCTTACAGAACGTTTTTGAGCCATCTAGTTGTATTAATACACTATTTTTACAACATAAATGAGAATTGTACAGTAATTTTTTAATAAGAAAGACATTATGTAGATAATGTATACAGATACTACGCATGACAGTGTTCAGACAGCTTATAAGGTCTGTCTGAGATCCCATGAATCTCTGACATTTTGCCAGTACAGCAATATACTTCAGTCAGGATTTGAAATCAGTCCCTGAGTAGCACAACCCACTGTGTCAAAGTAGTTATTTTTAATGAGTTTATGCATTTTGCATTGTGCCAGCCATTTCTTGTCATGCTATTGGATTGTTAATGCAATAGGAGAGAGGCTATTAATCTTGGTAATAAAATGTTTGAATACAGAATGTACAAAGTTATGCGTAGCAGAAACCATACAGAAGTTAATGGGCCAAATTTAGCACTGGCTTAATTCCACTCAAATCACTGGAGATAAGCCAGGTCTCAGTCTGAGTTAATGACTTTTGTACTATGTTAGTGAATTTCTGTCATACATCTGACTTGATATAATTTATTGTATTTTAAACAACAAATGGCATTCCCTGCTGAGTGCACTACTGGTTATTCTCTCAGCTATACATGTAAAAGGCATTGAGATGATACTGAAAGTGCTTTTCATCCATGTACATAGCAACATAGCAAGTATCTGGTGAGATAGAAAAGGATATTGTTTATTGAACTATGGATTGTGGTGAATAGTAACCAGTATTAACCATTGGTAGCTAATAGTAACCATATTGATTCTGCAAAAAAATAATTTGTTAAAAAAGTCAAATACACACATAACTAAACCTTAGAGAAACAGAGCATAATTGTTAACAAACACAGCCAGTTTATAAAGAATTAATGATCGCATGCTCAACATTTCCTGTGGCAAATAGTGATATATCATGGGAACATTTTGCATTAAGTTAACTTGCTAATTTAGAAATGGCAGTTGCTAAGGAGCAAAACTCCTGTTTAATTACTTAATAAACAGGCATGAAAATATTTCAAGTGGACTAAACACTTAGTGACTCATCACCTTTTGTGATGAGAGCTCTCTAGAGTCTACAGAGAATAAACAAAACTTTCCGGTCTATTCTGTTGGAGGAAATAAATTTCCTTCTCTGGACAACCTGTTTCAGTGTCTCACCACTCTCATAAAAAATTCTTCCTTAATTATAAGTATGCTCTCCTTGTTTAAAACCATTGCCCCTTTTCTTGTCACTACAGGTCCTGGTAAAAAGGTCTTTTTCTGTCTTTTTTATGATACCTCTGTAAGTATTCAAACACTACAATAAGGTCTTTCTGGAAACTTCTCTTCTTCAGGCTGAACAACCCCAGCTCTCTCAGTCTTTCTTCATAGATGCATCAGCCCTCTGATCATTTTTGTTCCTCCTCTTTGGACTTGCTCTAACAGGTCTATGTCTGCATTGTATTGAGGATCTCAGAGCCAGAGACATTACTCCAGGTGGCATTTCATGAGTTGAAATAGAGGGGGAGATTTGTCCTCCTTGACCTGCTGGCCACACTTATTTATGCAGCTCAGGATATCATTGGCTTTCTGAGCTGCAAGTGCACACTGCCAACTCATACATAACTTTATCATCTAACAATATCCCCAAGTCCTTCTCTATAGCACTATTCACAATCAGTTCTTCACTCAGACTGTATAGATATTGGGGATTGCCTGACCCAGGTCCAGGACCTCGAAATTGGCTTTCTTGAACTTCATGAGTTTTTTCTCCAGTCATTGGGGTCTTCACTTGACTGCCCTGACTTTTCAAAAGTCATTCAGCATTCTTTTAAGTATTCTGGAGTTTTGCACATCTCAGCACACATAGTCAAAAGATGCCCATGGAATTTGAAGCAGAACATGCGTGAGCCATTGTTCTTTTACATTGTCCGTCAGATGGTATTTTCAGTTATTGGTATTTTATCAGAGATAGTAAGGTTTATGAAAAAGGCTTTTATATATGAAAGAAATTCACATCATGTCCTCTGTATTGGCATGGACAATGTCACAAAATATGCAAACACAATCATAAACAAAGCTACTCCTTTGCTTCATAGAACAAAACAATTATGTCGGCAATAAATACAGCCAATGACCCTTTACATTGTGAAGAGGCAGCTCTGTTTTTTCAGGACTGTCAATCTAAATCTGCTCATTAATGTTGCTTTTATATATTCAATTACTAATTCAGCTCTGCATCATTTCACCCACTCTTTGAAATTCAATTTAATGGAATTTTTATGAATATATTTTTTAAAAATAAATGTTATTTTCTCCTTATCTGTTCCATAAGAAATTACATGCAAGTTGAAAGTGCATTACAGGGAAGATGCAGCTTCATCAAGCATCAGAGAGGACAGTGTTAAATTACAGGTAAAATTACAAGACCGCAGCTGCAGGTTTGCAATCCATTATTGTCTTGGATATCCTTTATAAAGAGGTTCTCAAATACATGAAACTGGTCTCTCTCTTTAATAAGGCCTATTGCACACTATTTCATCTTTATTTCAGGCAATTGAAAAGCTACCCATTTTATTTTTATTTTACATAACCAGCTTCATTACTCAAGGGAACAGCCTCCTGTGGCACTCTGAGTTTTCTTGAACTGCAATATGTTACACAGCCGTCTGCTTTTTTGGGTAAAGTGTGAGTTAATGCATTTTTAAAAAAGAATTCTTGCTCAATGAATACACTCGTCTATGTCATTCCTCTCCCACCATCAGTGATTCTCTGCAGTGTGGCACAAATTATTTCCCAGTTTATGCTTATGCTAAACATATTTGTAGAAATAGCTCTTTGGGGAGTTTCCTTTCATGACATTTTATTTGGATTCTTTCCTTAGGAAAAAAACACAACACACTATGTTTGCGAGCATACAGCATCATGTCATACATCATCACGACTTCAGCGCCACAAGTCTTGGTTAAACAAGCAAAGGATTTATTCAGAAAGACTTAATGCCAGGGATTTAACTTCAAGACTATACCCATTGGCTTATGAATTTAACAAGTAGTGTAATTACATTTAATACATAGTTTTTGAGGTAGTGTAGAGGTCCATCTTTTTCTGGTGAGAAATTCAAAGATGTAATGAACAGTCAGGGTTCATGGTGACATGTGAATTCTTCCTTTGCTTGTGAACATAGATAATGATTTTGTTTCTCTCCAGTCTGGGTGGCCCTACTCACAAGACTATTCATGGTCCTATTTGGGTTCTCCCTCCAGGAAATTCTTAGTGTTCCTCTTTAATCCCAATTCCAGCCCTTTGCTTACCACCCATTACAAATTTAATCATGGAGTTTCATGCATTTCATGCTCCTATTGTGTCAATGAATTTGGGCTTAGGATACAAATATGATTGCATTTAATAGTTCTTCTAGGAGTTAAATGATTTATACACTGTAAAATTAAGTACAAATGGGGGAACGAGAGGCTGGAGAGCAGTGATGCAGAAAGGTGCCTGAGAGTCCTGGTCAGTGGTGAGCTGAACATCAGACAGCAGTGTGCCCTGGCAGACAGGAGGGCCAACTATGTCCTGGGGTGCCTCAGGCACAGCATCACCAGCTGGTCAAGGGAGGTGATTGTCTCTCTCTACTGTGCACTAGTGCAGCTCCACCTCAAGTCTTGCCTGCAGTTTTGCATACCACAATGTAAAAAAGATATTAATTTATTAGAGTGAATGCAAAGAAGGGCTACAAAGATAGTGAAGGGCCTAGAAGGGAAGCCATACAATGAGCAATCGAGGTTACTTGGTTTGTTCAGCCAGAAGGAGAGGAGACTGAGGGGAGACCTCATAGCAGTCTACAGCTTCTTCATGAGGTGACCAGTAAGAGAACCCAAGGGAGTGGCCTGAAGCTGTGTCAAGGGAGGTTTAGGTTAGATATTACTAAAAAGATAGGGCCTAGAAGGGAAGCCATACAATGAGCAATCGAGGTTACTTGGTTTGTTCAGCCAGAAGGAGAGGAGACTGAGGGGAGACCTCATAGCAGTCTACAGCTTCTTCATGAGGTGACCAGTAAGAGAACCCAAGGGAGTGGCCTGAAGCTGTGTCAAGGGAGGTTTAGGTTAGATATTAGGAAAAGACTTTTTGCTCAGAGGGTGTTTCAGCACTGGAATAGGAATGAGCAATCGAGGTTACTTGGTTTGTTCAGCCAGAAGGAGAGGAGACTGAGGGGAGACCTCATAGCAGTCTACAGCTTCTTCATGAGGTGACCAGTAAGAGAACCCAAGGGAGTGGCCTGAAGCTGTGTCAAGGGAGGTTTAGGTTAGATATTAGGAAAAGACTTTTTGCTCAGAGGGTGTTTCAGCACTGGAATAGGCTCTCTAGGGAAATGGTCACAGCACCAACTCTGACAGACTTCTAAATGCTGTCAGGTGTTTGGACAATGCTAGTGTGATTCTTCGGGTGGTTCTGTGCAGGGCCAGGAGTTGGACTCGATGGGTCTTGTGGATCCCTTTCAACTCAGGATATTCTGTGATGCTATGAATATGATTTTTTGCTTTGCCATTTAGTTCAAGAACAACTGTTTCAGAGTCAACCATCTCTCACATTTAACTGCCACTGCAGTGCATTTATAATGGCTAGTATGTAAGTTAATATCACATGGCTAATATCTTTTCTTTGGAGTGTCATTAGTTTTACACAGAAAACACACATAAATCATTACTGACCTTTTTCAAAATACATTAACTAGCACATGCTTATGAATGAGTGTTTTTGTTATTAATTGTTTCCATGTTGCAATGTCTTTCTTTAAATGCTAGGAAAACAAGAAAACACGCTACATTTAAAAAATATTTGAAGTTAAAATCCTTAGTTTACAACTGCAAGTGCTTCTGTGTTTCTGTATTACAATTGAATTCAGTGGTCCTGAGAAAATATATGCTTGTCTTGTAGGCAAAAAGTCATACATCTGTTCACAAAAGAGATAAAGACAAAAGGGAATGGTAGAACATTGTAAGTCTTGCCAATTCATCTGAGGTATTAGTGGGATCATCTTTTAAGAGCAGGTGATCATACTAGCTTAGTATTATTTAATCCCTGTAAAAGTCAGGAGATCGAAAGACTCCCATTCAAATCCTTTCACTAAAGTCTGATCACAGACAGCAAACAGTTTCAGTCATTAATGACCTGCCTTGGTTTTAAAACAAATTCTAGATAACACAATCACTTCAAAACTGCATTTCAAAAGTATATATCTCAATACAGAGGTTAAGCCTGTATTTAGTGATCTTGGTACATATTTAAGCATCTATTAGTTATTCAGAAACTTAACAGAAATTCCATAAACTCAAAAGAACTTCCCATAAACTCCAAAATAATGTTATTTTCATTTCTCAATGTCTACAGTTCTTAATGTCTATCTGACAATGTTGATGTCATTTGAAGAAACAGACTCATTGTTCTTGATGTAGTTGAAGTAAGATTACAGTAAGAAGCAGTCTGCAAGGATTTTATTAACTTACGCTACTACATTTGCATTTTAAATAAAAGTCAGGATCCCAAGTTTCAAAAACTAACTTTGTCTAATAAATAGCCCCAACATATGTTTGAAAATTTTTCGGTTTATAATCCACGTCCCTTATTTTTTCCTTTCACGCAGTCAATATTTTAAAATTATCTGCATTCTTGCTTCCTCACTGACTATAATTTTCTAAGTCAGATAATGTAAGCACTATCAGGTCTTACTTGCCCATAAAACTATCATAAGCCTATTAAAGCATAAGCATATAAAAATGGTTTATCTAAAAATTAATACCAAAATAGTTTTCTGTTTAGTGCTAATGTCCTCACACGCATAAAAGGAAGACTGAGCTCTCCCAGAAGACTATGAACTCACTGCCCTTCTCTGTAATACAAACACACACATATATACAAGGCGCAGATAGTAAGAGCTGTCAATTTCTATTCATTAATTTAAAAGTTGTTGGCTTCCAGTCATTAATTTAGCAATTATGTCAATTATTTTCTCTAAACTACTCCATCCAGGATTCCCTTCTCAATTGAAAGGGCAGGAAAAGCTTCATTTCCTAACTATTTGGCTTTTAGCTGAGTGAGCACATTTTAACATCATAATCTTTTGTTTCAGTCAGACAGTTACTTTTCTGCTAGGGGCACAACAGCTTCACTCTCTGTTTTCCTTACTTTTACCAGTTATGCTAATATGATTCATGCTTCTACCAGTATGAGACCTATCCTATATAGACTTTACTCAACTCCATCGGTGAAACACCTGTCCTCCATCTGAGGAGACTGACTCATGTTGTTGAACTGGATATGCCTTGTAAAACAATTAGGGCTCAATACCTTATCCAGTTTCTAGTGGGTTTATATTATTTGTGGAATTATTTCTATTCCTTATGTGTTTGGCATACCCTACTTGGTGCTGTAGAAGACAAGCCAGTACCCCATGGAGCTCAGCTGCTTGATGTCTATGTCTTCTATTGGATAGCCCCTGTCTGTACAGTTACCATCAGAATGGATAAATTAAGTCAGACACAAACAGGCATGAAAATGAAATTTTGCCGTTTGTGGTCATAGCTACATGTAGACAACTACAGTGCCACAGGAAAATTATCATTCTCATCTATGGTCTTGCTGCTTTCAAACAAAACTTCATTAGCACAAATGTTTTATTTGACAATTCCTCTTACATTATAGACCATGGACTCACAGTTGCATGAAGATGCACTACAGAATGACGCCATTATTTTCTGCAAAATGATTGTAGTCAATTGGGTATTGCTTTGTACTGTTTCTTTAAGAAGGAAAACGATTTGATAAGAGTTTCTTAAATGAAATTTACAGAGAAGAAAGTTTTCAAATACATGTGAAAGGTATAAACAGATATTTTTCTTTTCCCTGTGGATATTAACAATACTTTCCTAATGAGAAAGCTGTACATCTCATGGAGATTTTCAACATCCTGCTTGATAAAGCCTCGAGCAACCTGATCTGAGTTCACTGGCTCTTAGCAGCAGGTTGGGCTGTCTGGCCTCAAGTTCCCTTTTAATTTCTCTTTTTCAATTACTGAGTTCCAAATGTTTAAAATCTCATCCTTTCCTAACCTTGAAGATTTTAAACATTTTGTAACAAATTGCATTTTCTGGTAAATCTAAAATTTTATTTAAATTTGCTGAAGCTATGTTATTTTTATACAGCAAACAATTTAAAAAGTTGATTTTCACTTCACTTAGACAATGTAATTTAATCTAATTTAATTCAATTTAGAACAGTAGTGTGGATATTCTGACAGTATGCTGTGATCCTGGAATGTCTTGACCTTCCCGTCAAGGTGCTTTTTCTGATCCTTCAGCACAGTTTAGCGAGTAAGTTAAACACATGAACTGCTCTGTTGCTCACATTGCAAAAGCTTTTCTTTGAATGAAAATCACCTGAAGTGGTAGCTTTAATGGTTCCATAGAAACTGTGAAAGATTTATTGCTGGTTTAACGCCTTTAGGCAGTAAAAATTTGTGGTCATCACATTTGCACAGAGTTTGCTGCTTTTCGTTCTAATTACTTTTGCTCAAAAAAGACAGGATATTTTGAAGTATTTATCTTTGTGAAGAGATAAATTCTGGATTTAAATAAAGCAGCATGGTCTCACTGGCAGTCTAGAAGAAGAGTAAAAATGTCTATGATGACCTCGTGCACAGGAGGAAGCCACAAAACCACTAGATTTCCTTACCAGCTGACACAATCCAGGATATAGGTTACTGCATGATTCATGGTCCTGGCACCACAGGGAATAAGCTCAGTAATTCAGTAGGTACATGTTTCCGAGTCCTTGAAAGGGTCAGAGAGTGAAGTCATTGTTAGAGTTAGAGCAGCTGGGTATCAAGGTACCACCAGTGTGTTCAAAGCTGTCTTCATCTGGTAAACGGATGAGAGTGGCATGACCCTATGGCCCTGCCTACAGCCCCTAAGATTTACAGAAAATTTCATTATTTTTTCAGTCTCTAAATGCTGCTGTGATGCCACAGCTACTGCTCTTGTGAGCAAGATAAGAGTTTGTCTTTCTGAATGACATATTCACCCTGCTCAGCACAGATTTCATTACAGTGATGATCTGTGGCCCTTCATGACTTGCATCCATGACGGGCAGAGGCTCCCATGTGTAAGACAGAAACTTTCTTTTACCAGAAAACAGAAAAAAGTATTTTCTCTACGTTACATTTCATAGTGAATCTTGCCCATTTTCTCCTAAAAAACTAGCTATACAAAGAATACAAAATTTCAGGTGCCTTATTCATAGATTTGTCTTCTTGTTTGATTTCTGGTTTTAATATAGGCATACTTCCTTCATTAACTGAACTGCTTTTGTTTAACTCTCTATTGCAGAAGAACAGTAAGTAATGCAATTAGCCTTTTATTACTGTAGTAAGCAGTGGCTTCTGGAGAGATGTTCAAGTGCTCAAAATAGGTGGAATGAATCTAACTTTCACCTTTATGTTTCTGAACCTTTTTACTCTTGAAGTATGATGTTCTAAAGTACTGTCATACAAGTTTAAGGGGAGAGGGCTGCTAAAACTGAATAAATATTCTGTCTTTTTTCTAATCTGTATATATACAAAATCACTAATTGTATAATAGCAAGAAAAACCTTACAAGATAAAACACAGTTAATTCTCTTGAGGAATAAATGATCATCAGAATTAATTAGCTCTCTCAGAATATTATACTCAGATAGCAAGTTGTTATATTAGAAATAATACAGAAGTAGGAGATAATAGAACTGGGGGGTTTTGGTACAATACAGCATATTTCACTAAAAAAGTTACATAATAAGACGTATTTTTTAATTTGCTTAGAGACAAGTGCAACTTTGTAACATGTTTATTCATTTGCTCCACATATCTCACAACCGAGTAAACTTCCATCACCTTCAAATTAAAGATTATTAACACATTGATAGCTTTATCTGTGGATTGATTAACTCATAATTGTCAAGACTCTTGAGAATTAGGTAATATCGAAACCCAGAATTGACTGAATTGTCACAGGAAAGATGCAACTTCTGCCATTGGCTTTTTTCTATGCTTATTGGGCATGCATATGAAAATAATTTACTAATATTTCATTGTGGAAGCAAGATGTGTTCAAAAATCAGCTTTTCAGAGCACTTGAAACCAACTTACCTTGCTGGGGATCTCTCTGCCAAGTAATTCCATTAACACAGATGTCTGGAAAAGGCTTATATTATCTGTGAACATGGAATCCCTGTGGCTCCCTAGAACAAGACAGTAGTATTAACATGAAATTTCTTTGTCTGACAGGAAGTATAGATAATTTTCTTCAGGGTTACAAATGAAATGACATTTGGAGTACATTACTTTCAAAAACTGATATCTTTTTCAGCACCATTAAGAGAACCTGCTCAATGTAAAAATATTTTTTCCTTTGAAATTGAAGCTGACATATTTCTCTGGACATAGCAGTTCTTGCACCACACTAAGCAAGTTATTTCAGTACAACATCTTGGATATTATAAAGAAAGCTAACAATGTGTTATTGCAAATCTCATGGCTAAATGTAAATTTATCTGGTTCATTCAGGTTGAAGAATATGTCTTTGTGATACAGTCAGCCATCTAGAATGACAATTTTAAAGAAAACTTATACAGGACTTCAAAACAATGATCATACGAGGAAGTGAACTCTTCAGGTACTGTTTATTTGTATTTGTTTCCATCTAACTTAAACACCTGAAGATGCTACAGCCTTGATCAACAAGTGCTTTTCACCTCTGGTTTGTTTTCAGTGTAATGAAAGGAAAAAGGGCCTGGATCACAGGGAGAACAAACCTGTCAGTTCTGATTTCTCCTTATACAGAATGATGTCACTTTGCTATTTTCCTGTACTTGCAGTTCATACATTTATATTTTAGTTAAATCTATGCTAACTTACTCAGCTGTTCTCTAATATTAATTCATTCTTAGATGGCTCATATTTTGCTCCCTATCATGTTAGAGCCATATTTTTCCTGCTGTTGATAGTTATTTTTTTTGTATGTTTCTTGCCACTTACTAATTTTTTATCTCCTCATTGCTTGTCTGTAAAATCTAACATCGCAATGCAGACCTTGCAGTTTATCCTTATCAGTTCTGTTTTCTCCCATTTCTTAAGAACTTCTGATGCCACTAAAACCATTCAAAACCCCCTTTGAATTCTTCTGGCAATTCAGAAACTTTTGAATCCCTAAGTAACAAGTGTTCTTCTTCTAAAGATTCTTATTGCTTCTCAAATCACTTCTAACAATGCTTTTGCAGCAGTGTTACAGCTCTCTGATATATTTTTCCTTGTATATTTTGTGTTCTTTTTCTGAGTTTTTTTCATTTTTAACAAAACCTGTAGCAAACTCCTTTGTTATAGTCATATCATACTTTCTACTTTTAATTCATTCATCAAATCAGGCAGACATTGCTTTTTTCATTGTCACATCATTTTCTCGGCCTCTCTCATGGTTATGTTGTGGTCCCAAATTGAGGCCTCAGTTCTGACTGCTAAACAGTCTTGATGAAATTTGCTTTTTCAAATGCTGCCCTGTAATTATTTTTAAATGATTCACTTGTCCTTTATATGAGCAGTTATTTCTTTAGACTTTTATGTTAACTTTACTTTTTCCATTTTTTAATCAGCATTGTCACCACTACCTGACATTACTAGATGTAATCCTTCATTTCTCAGACACTTAGAAACCCCTGAGGGTTAATTTTTCTCATCTGTGGCAAATCTCTTCTCATTTTAGTACTGTCCTTAAGCAAGTCATCCAACATGCAATAAATTCCCCATATTTATTTTTGCATTTCTTGATCATTGCAATAAACAAGTATAAGATCAGTCTAGTTAACAGCAAAGAAAGTACTGAGTATCATTCTGTGAACATTGCAATGTGGAGGAATTGTGACATAGTGTTGTAACATTCAATTATTCATTGTGTTATGAAGCTGCATTCCTTTTTTGATTAATACTGCAGTCTCCAAGAATATCTGCAATTGCAATGGAGAAATAGCTTACTTCAGAATATATCTTTTATATCATTATCTATTTTTGGTCAGTACATATTCATGGACAGAGATGATATTTTTGCATATGATTTTTATCCCTAAACAAAAGACTGACTACCAGTGGAATCAGAACAGTGGTTGCCTATCATTTGACATGCCTTCCCTCATTTTTATTTTTTTTCATGCTTGTTTGACTTCTTCCTTACTATAAAATAGTGAGGATTTACTAGCTGTAAAAGATTAAATTACTGACCATTTCCTGTAATATTGCCATGTGTATACAATGCTCTCTGGTTGTTCTACTCAATTCAGGAGTGAACTTGTCTTAACTGAATGCAAAGTATTCAGTTTCCACTGTTTTCCAGCGTTTGTGCATATTAGTGTTTTTGTTTCTCCAAAGCTCAGCAGCTCTGCTTATTAAAAATTAAAGAGGAATAGTCCAATAGTCCTGTTATTCATTCTGCAGTATTGACAAACAGCAGATTTTCTTCAGACTCCTCAGCCTGGGAAACTATACTGGCTCAATAGCTTGTGGTTTTTCCAAAATAGTGGGGCAAGGTAATATCTCTTCTAAAATTAAGTGCTATCTGTCTTCAATACTGAAACATCTGAATTTTATATTTCTAAATGTTGTGAGTAAGAAAAGCTCTGTTAGCTCATCCCTTAACATTCTCAGATACCAAATTTACATGACAGCTCTTATTTGTTTATGAAACAACAAATATACAGAAACTATTCCACTAAAACAAGACTGAGTCATAACTCCGAGTCAGTGAATTTCACAGCATATTTTGTTTGCATGCATGGGTTTGTGATAGAACACACTGAAAAAAAAATCCTCAGACTTTGAGTGATTTTATATTCCTTCTGGATTTTTCTTCCATTTTCATATTAGAGAAGTATCAGGAGCTCCTTGTTCAGTCCTGCAAGCCTGTGTCATCTATGCTTGATTTTTTTCTTTTTTTCTCAGGATGGACCATGATGGAGTTTGGAGGAGGTAATCTTTTAAAATCCAATGATTCTTCTGGACACCTCTTCTCCCCATGATTGTATACCATGAGATTCTTCCAAGAAGTTCTCTAAAGAGCCCTAAGACTACTCTCACAAAGTTCAAGGATGTGATCCCGCTTTTTGCATTTGTTTGCCACCTCCACCCACTGATCCTACTCCAGGATTTTGGTCTCCACCATCTCATAAACTTTTCAGTCAAGGCTGCTGCAACTTTCTAACTTCCCACCAGTACTTTGTGTTTATTTATTTTATTTTAATACCAGGTCCAGAAGAGCATGTCTTATCATCCGCTCCCCAATCTTCTGTGCCAAGATGTTGTGATCGAGTTCCTACCACAATACTACCCATTTTGGTCTGCCCAGTAATCCTGAACTATTAAGTGGCTCATCATCCAACCCAAGGGAGAGCTCTATGCATTATAAGATTGACTCCCTATTCTCACTTTTCCATCCAATCGCTTCTAAAACATACTATATCCACTCAGTGCAGCACTCCAGTTGTGTGACCTGTCCCACCACATCTCTCGCACCTCAAAGCAGCCATAGCATGCAGATCTCAAGTTTCTCCTACTTGTTCCCTACGCTGCATGCCTTGGTGCTTGGCACTTCAGAGAGGAATATTACATGTGCCCATTTCCAACAGACCAAAGACTTGTTGGAAAAGTCAATTCAGCACTACCTTATGTGAAATTAATATGTAGATATACAGATATCACATTGATAAACACCAATATGAAAACATAACATATTAGGGCTGTTGAAGCATCTTCTCATGCCTGCCATCTCTTCTCACCTACTTTGGGAAACAGGTGGGGGTTTTTTCCTAGAATAAAACAGAATACTATCCCTGTGGAGCTCTGAATGAGAAGGTAGGTAACATGGGTGGGAATGCTAATGTTCAGCACTGTGAGTAAAAAACATTTTTTTACCACTTAACACTCCATGAGAAAAAGGATGCAGGGTCATCAGGGGAATATCTGGATTCATGTCCATAGAGGGAAGGGGTCAATTTTAGCAAAAGTGATTACAAATAAATTCTGAAAGGTGATTTTACCTCCGGAATTTTTCATTTCTGCTTTATTTAAACATTTACCCAGAACTATTTGAAATATCCCAATACCTGACTTAATGGAGGAAACAAAAAAAAAAAAAGGAAATAATTCTTTTTCTAAAAAAAATAATAGAAGTGTATCAAGGCCTGATGGTATAAGAAATTTTAACAATTCAAAATAAGCTTTATTTCCTTAGCATTTTTTACAAGACTTCAGATATGTTTTGAAGGCATGTTTTAATAAGACTAGTATCAGTGAATCACTGATTTCTTCAGAACTCTTTTTTTCTTTTCTAACTTAATTCCATCTGCCCTTTTTTCCTATTCATTGCTATCCTTCTTTACAATTAATTTCCACGTCAAGGTTCTAAAATACTTGCATTTATAAACCACATTTGTTCATTATTAAAAAGAATTAATTTGAGGAATACTTCATATTTAACACATCATTTACTACTTTTTGTCCTGAGGATTGTTATCATAGTTCGTCTATTCCAATCATCTGTACATCCTCCCTGAGTGTCTTTGTAAGATAAGTTTGGTTAATTTTGTTGGTAAAAATTCTGCAGATTTAAATGAGCAATTTATTATGCATAAGCAAGAGAAGCAATAGACGTAGTAATTTCTTCTCAACCTGAGTATAATTGGAATGCCTTACTGCAATGCTAAAGATGTTCAGACTATAATGAGCTACAGCTGAAGCCTCTCTATTTGGCAAAATATCCCACATCTGATATTTTCTCTCAAAATCCATATATTCTGTGAAAAAAAAGGTGTTGAAAAATTACTGTTTCATTTATTCGATGGCATATCTGCCACCTTGTTGTCCAATGCTTCCTCTCTAGGTAGATTTCAATGTTTTCTGTCATGGCTAATTTAAATTTCCAGTCACTAGGAGCAAAAGCTGATTATTTACGTTTACCTGCAAAGTATAGTATAAGCCTGAATACAGAGAAAGGGTATGTTTTAAGAACACTATTTGTACTAAAAACTCTTATTCTGTGCATTTCTCTGGAGCTGACAGAACTAGTCAGGTGTATAGTACAATGCAAATTGTTTGGGGGGGAAAGTAAAATAAAATTTTCATTACTCAAATGTTGTACAGATATATTTCTAAGTACTTTTACCATGACAAAAACCCCCAGACATTAAATATGCAAAACTATGCATCTAAGATTCTCCTTTCTCCTTCAAAAAAACCCCAGCAAGTTCTGTACTAGAAGTACTCTTTTTATTTACAGAGACCTGTGAAGGCTTATGGCTCATCATTGCTGCCAACATAATGATGTTGTAAAAACAGTATTGTGTTCAGTAAGAAACCACACATCACTATACTTTCTCTAAGATCCACACATTCCTATGTATTTATACAGCTACAATATGCTTGTGAATCTTCTGAATTAACGTTACAGACGTTCACTATTCAATTACGTCCTTAACCAATAATACTTTTTTAACTCTGTTAAAATACTTTGTATGGTTTTGTATTAAATATAATTTCTTTGTTGCAGCTACCATTTGAATTCATAATATCAATTCTGCCAGTGAGTATACTATCTTAAACCACAGAGAAAGCAAACACAAGTTCTTAATAATCTTGAATCTGAACTGGTGTTCATTAACCAGGCATTCAATTAATCTTCACTAGTGCAATACAGTGCTAATGACAACTTTATTTACTTTTCCTTGAATTTAGAATGCTTCTGATTTAAATAAAGGCAATTTGGCTGATGCTGTAAAACATGATTCTGTGTATCATTTACAGTACTGTTGTGTGGGTCATTTCTGTTCATAGCAGCAAAATTTATGAATGTATATTAAGCTTTAGTTTCTTCATTAGCTTCTCATTACTGTTTACTACCAGTTTCCAAATTTGTTATTCCATATGTCATTGTTATAATGTAATGTTTGCTTTGAGTTTGTCTAACAGCATACTTCCATCAATGAAGGTGGAATTTACTTCAGCACTCTAGGCAGCATTCTATTTCAGCCATGGTTCTCTGGTGATAATATTGCTTTGATAATAATTTCTAGTATTGCCTCTGGGGATATTATCGACCCTTGATTTATAGATGCCATACTAGTATCAGTTTTCTTTTCTCTAGACAACTAGTAACAATCCAATAAATCACAATATTTCCAAGACTTTGCCATTATTGTTTTAATAAATAATTTTAAGATGCATTTGAAATAGGCTGGCCATTAGAATACATGCAATCTTTTTCCTAAGAAAAAACAGCATTAAATATTAGTTTGAGCTATACTGTTAATATGACACTGTGTTCAATATTCTATTTTCTCTTTTGCAAAACTGTATTATATGATATGCACATTTACATCATATTTACAGAGTAGCTAGGGTTACAGAACACATAGTTTGACTAGAGAACAGAAATCTCCTCTGGTTATTTTTCATTAAGAAAAGGGCTTAATTTCTCTTGCTTCCTTAGATCTCTTGCACTCCAAGGTATTGCAACTGAACCTATCAGAGCAGATAATACCACTGAAAAATTTGAAAAGTCTTGTATAAAAGAATGAAGTATGGATTTGTTTTAATCTTTTCCACTTCAGAGATCTGAGTTTATGTATTTCCTCCTTTTCAAGAAGGAAAAATGGGGCTGAAAAAATGTGCAGTCAAAATACATGTAAACAAATGTTCACAAAATCCCTGGTATTTATGATAAAGTACATAATAAAAGATGACTGGCTGGAAGTAATGTCATTTTGTTTTATCCCTTCACTATTTCTGTCTTTATAGATTTTGGCATCCTGTATTATTAAGAATACATTTTCTCTTCAGTTAATTTAAATAATTGAAATATAACATACATATACAACCCCTCCTCCTAAAACACATATTCAGGATAATGCTACCACTGCTATCCAGAATAATTAAAGATCATGTTGACTTGGCAATAGTTCAAACATATCAAGTAAATGAGAAAGAAAATCAGATTCAGTAAGGCTGGCCAGGGTGAGATAAGGTCCTTAGCACTGAGCCTGGTGGAAAACCCACCCACACTCCCCACCAAAAAAAAAGAAAAAAAAGAAAAAAAAAAGAAAAAGAAAATGCAGAAACACACAAGCCCCTCAAAACTTTACCAGTGGTGCTTTTCAGAGGCTGCCCACTGGCTTCTTGAAAGTTCTTGCCACTCAGAATTTAGTTTTCTATCTGCAGTCAAGGAAAACAAAATACAGCATAGGCTACAGCTGGCAGCTATCACTGAATATTTTTGCTGTCGCATACATAGAGCATATTTATTTCCAAGAAATTAATTTTTTTCGTACCTGCTATGCATAGAACAAAATTTCCCTTCAGCAAGACCTGAAAAAACACATTTAATCTGCAAACCAGAAAGAAATATATTAGATAAATCCCAAATAATATCTTATGGTCCTGTTATTTCATCACATTATAATGAAATTGCTATATAATTTGCAGTGGTAGAAAGTATCCTAAAAGTCATTGCAAATAACATTTTTCAACCCTACAATATTAAAAGAAAGGAAATAGCATTCTCCTTTATACTGCTCTTCTGTTTTCAGAGGCAAGTAAAATCCATATATGGGAAAAAAAGGACAAAAATAATCATAATTTCTACTTTTAAGAAAGGAAAACATTATCTTTATCTGCCCATCTTTATCACATTTATTGCTCTTCTACAAGCCTAACCCATTGCCTCAAGTACCTAACATCCCAGCACATTCTGGATTACAATATACATTTTTTTCTTTCTGAAAATCAGAATAGATTAAGTTGACACGCACTGTGAAGATCATCTAGTTCCAACCCTCCTGACATGGGCAGGGACACCTTCCACTAGACCAGTTTGATCAAGTCCCCATCCAACTTGGCCTTGAACACTTGCAGATGTGGCATTCACAACATCTCTAGGTAACCTGTTCTTTTGCTTCATCACTCTTACAGCAAATTATTGATTCCTAATATCCTGTCTAAATCTCTCAGTTTGATATCATTGCCATTTGTCTTTTCACTATATGCCCTTGCAAAACAATCCCTCTCCAGCCCTTCCAATCTGCCTCTTTTAGGTACTGGAAGGCTGCTTATGTCTCCAAATGCACAGAATGCAAGTTACCAAGGAAATGCTAGCACTGACACATCCTCTTTGGTGTCTTCTGTAGCTGACGGCGTGTTGGCATGTTACAGAAAACCTAAATAAAAGGCTTAGACTTCTCTGTATCTAGATCTACTAGATAGTAGGTTGCATAATATGGAACAATGTGGATATTGATCAAATTGCCTGTACTGAAATGTCCTATCTTTTTTTTTCTCTTAAAGAGGATAAACCTGAAGACTTCCAAAGCAGACACCAAAGGGGCCATCATTTCAGCTCTCCTAATAGGAAAAATATAGCATTATATTATTCTGACTAGAAAATGAAAAATGTATTTCTTGTAAGAATAAAATTTCAACAAATTATTCCTGAGTAATTCTCCCCAAGATAATTCTGCTACTAGGGACATTTGTGAAAAAGTTGATGAAAACAAGAACAGTTAATTTTTACATGTGAAACCTATCTGTAACAGGGAAATCCTCAAATGACCTGTAACATTGTCAGGATTGGAATCACTAATCCTCTTTTGAAAGAGTCAAGGACTTGACCCATAAACTGAAAGAAGTCTGGTAAATGACATCTTGTTTCTAAAACAATTGATGCTATTTTGAAAAAAATTACTAAGGCAAGCTCTCACCTGACACTCATGTCTGCCTGCTTTTAATTCTTCAGTTAAGCCTCATGGAAGCTGAAAATCATCTGTAGAGGTAAAATATGAGATAATCTGCACAAAGGAATTTTCTTCCTGATTACATCAGTTAGCGAATGCCTTGCATTCTGTAGCCTCTTCATACATTTACAATGGTTAATTTGTCTGCCTTATCTATGGTTGATTTTGCTGTTAAACTAGAGCCCTGTCCTTTCAATGTAAACTGCAGCACGGAGACACTTTGAATGCAGTATTTGGTCTATTTGCCTTCTGTATTTTTTGTATAATTAATTACTGTAAGAACAACCATCACATCCCATGTTACAGAAAGGAAAAGGAAGTAGTCTAAGATTATGGCTCATAAAGAGGAAAATATTCCTGCTTTCTTTTCTGTTTCAATTTTTTAGAAGGGCAGATTTTTTGGAAGACAATTGATGTACTGTATCCGACTCTAAATATCAGCTAAAACTTAGATATTTATTTTCAATTTAGTCTCTTAAAATAAATTCATTTCCTTCTTTTGCTCAACTTTTTCTCCTAGGAGACCTGTCCTCAGCAGCAGAGGCTGGCCTCATCCTTATGGAGATGTGATGTGAGATTTGAGACATCTTGTCCATTAGCATCTTGCAAAGGTGCCTTTAGTATAACCACAGGGGGAAGATAAATGACATATTTTGAGAACTTGTTTGTTCCTGCACTTAAAACCATTTCCAAAGGGAATGTAAAAGCCTGTGTATATGGCACAAACGTAAATTTGGGACAAAGCTTGCATACGAAGTACAACTCAGAATCAACATCACCACCTGTCCAAAAAGTCCTTTCTGATCTCCTTGCTTGAAATGCAACAGAATCAGTGAAAGCATGCGACAGCATGAAAGAAAGAGAATAAAGCAGTTGGTTCTTAACTGTAATAAAAAATGAAGGTAAAAAGAAGGGCTTGATAATAAGCCTTCAGATCTAAACCCATATTAGTTCTTGATAGTCTACCACCTAGTAATTGACTAAATTTCTTCCCCAACCTTCAACCTAGCTTAATACTCTATAACAACTGCAAAAGCTTTTGTTGTGAAGAGATATTTTGGGTCAGCCTGAAGTTTTGCGTTAGAATGTTATTCCACAAACAGCCACAAGGCAGTCAGCTAGATGCTGATGCGTTAAGGAATCATTATTTATCAAGAATGGTCAATTGCTATTTGTTGAATTAAACACTGTGTTTTGTTAGACATTATTTCAGTGTAGGATTGAACTAAATATTTGAATAAACCTTGTAAAAAAATAAGGTTTAATTTATTGGAAATTTAGCAACACAACCAGAATTTTTAATAAAACAAGTTTATAATTTTTGTAAAGATACTTTTGCAGAGAAAAAAGTAAATATTTAGGTCAGATTTTCTTACATAAATAGACCGTTGATATGTCTGTATTAGCATTGCCTTAGTTTAAGTCTGAATATGTATTATGGACAAAAATATAACTTTTATTGGTACATTTTGGTTGATAACAAAGATGGACAAAAGTTGAAAGTAGCTTTTCAACTATTTTCTTAGCAAAGTGTGATAGATATCTCCTGCATTTCCAAATTGAAACTTTAATAGAAAAACACTTCCTACACCTTCACAGTCCATTTTTTGTTGGTGGTGGTTTTGCCCATGTAGTGAAAACTCTTAAGAGAGTACATCATTACAAAGCCACTACAAAATAAATAAAATTGCAAATGTAAATTATACTATGTGACAAGAGCAGCTGCATTAGGTTTAATGGAAGGAAGAACAGAACTGGATTGAAAAGCAAAAGAAATGGTCACATCACCTGAAATTTACATATCAGTTTATATAAATATCCCTTTCAAATGAAGTTGTCTATTCAGGAAGCAAGGGAGAATATTTGGTTTTTGTTTTTTGTGTTTACATTAGACAGCTCAAAGAATCAGCTATTTATTTTAAAAAGTTATCTTAAGACCTTAAATTAGGGAGTAGAAACATAGCAAGCAAGCTTAAAAAATACTAAAAAAATCTAAAAATGAAAAAGCACTGTAAAAGGGCTTGGACATGAGGATTCTAAAGAGCTATTTCATAATCTGTGGAATTTTGTGTTGACTGGGCACCTTGAACCTTCAAGTTAGCCAAGGAATGTTAAAAATACCCTTCCAGAGAAAGCCAACAGCTTAAATAAAAATCAGATACTTGAAGACTTCCCACTCACACATACAAGTCTTCTAGATTTGGTATTATTCTGTGTTCACAATTATGAAAGGATTTGGGAAAAACTAATATGCCCTGTTTCTATAAAGAGCACACTGAGCTATGACGATCTGTGGCCTGACTTGAGAGTACAAGAGCAGACCTACAGCTGTAGGAGAATTGATGTGCTGATTCAGTGCTTGTTAGGGAAGTAATGCCCTAACAAACAGGCACTGCAAAATGTGACTGAATTTCACTTCTCCTAGAAAAATATCACTGAAAGAAGGCACACATTATGCAAAGGCACAAAGGTTGAATTCTGTAAAATATGAAGTACTTTTCATGAGATACAGAGTATCTTCAATGCTCATAGACTTGAGTGTAACTTCCAGATGTCAAACTCCTCTATAGGACAGGAATTACATGTCTGAATATAAAGCATGCAGTTAAAAATATCCATTTTCCTTTCTATTGGCTAGTGGTGCACATATCTATTTTCAGAAGTATTGTTGGAGGATGCACAGTAAATTTGCAGACACTTTGAGAAGGCAGTGTATATAAGAAATAGTGTGTTTTCTTGTCAATAAATCCAGGATGAAGGTAAAATTTTTCCTCTTCTACCAATGAACAACTGTGTGAATATGGATACATTGCATTCATCACTACCTCATATCCATTCCACCATTTGTTACTGTCCCTAGATATGTTATTAGCCCTTAAGAGCAAAGAATGACAATTGCCATTGTAAGTCTTGAATAATGTTTTTATTCATAGAACTCTAGTGTGCTTTTTAAAAAGGGATGAAATTCAGTATTTGTGATACAAAGGGAGATGAAATGGATTCAGAAAAAGTTGTACTTAACACTAACCAAGTCTCCTGATTTCAACTCAGACAAGACTATATTTGAACACGGGAGAGCATACAAGACTCCTATTCTTGATGTGGCTTCAAAAGGCAGATGGATGTAGTCAAGAATAAACACCAAAACACAAATTAGGCAGTTAAAAACTGCCTCACTGTACGCTGCACTCAAATCTGGAAGGGTAAGCATGCAAAGACATTAGGACACTGCCTGGAAATAAGACTCTGGGTCTTGGTTAGTTAACCAAATATGTTGCCAGCATGTATTAATTATTTACATTATGGGATCTGCAGAGCACTCTACAGAGTGACTGCATGTGACATTCCATTAAAAAGCTAACATTTAATTAGCTGTCTGGAACTTGACTGATGAATGAAATATGCTCATACATTTAGCATTAATCCAATATAAAAATTATGTATAATTTCAGTCAAGAGGATGACATTGTTTTTACAAAAAAACCTTCTGCTTTAAAAGCAGTTGAGACCATGGAAGATACTATACAAGTCAAGTGCTTTAAAAATGCTGCTTAACTATTAAAATAATCTTGTGTGTACACAGAATACATACTCTAGAAATGCACTTTTAATATTAATTTTTGAAATTTTATTTCCTTTAATTCCTATGTTAAGAGTTTGACTAAGGTGTAGATGTGACACAGAACTGCAGAATTAATTTTTCTGTATTCTACGATAAAATTAATTTTTCTGAATTGCAAAATAAAACTTAAAGTGCAAAATAAATCTTAAAGTACAAAATCTCAATCCCTGTTATTGGATTCCTGGATATACTTTTTAAACATCTACCTGGTGTTTATCTTTTTGTATATGTGTTCCCCAAAATAGATTTTTTTTGCTCATCATAGGTCACCTTGATCATTCTCTTAGTTGCAGAGATATGCCCATATATATTTTTTCAGCCCCAAGAGATATGCAGTTAGTCTGTTCTAAAAGACTTCTATGCTGAACCTCCTT
The DNA here is from genome assembly GCF_000695815.1 of Acanthisitta chloris. Classification (NCBI taxonomy): domain Eukaryota; kingdom Metazoa; phylum Chordata; class Aves; order Passeriformes; family Acanthisittidae; genus Acanthisitta; species Acanthisitta chloris. The sequence continues at coordinate 31,322 of NW_008691913.1, forward strand.
AAAAATGAAATTAGCAATTGTTTAGATTTTAACCTCTATACATACTTGCATGTCTTCACTGAACTTAAACACCAAACCAACCAACCAAAGAAAAAAAACCAAACAAACCCCACAAAGACCCCCCAAAAATATCAAAATAAAAAAGAAACCACTCTCAAGACTTCTAGTAAATTTTCACAGTCTCAAGTGATTTAAAATTTTGTTTAAATAAAATAGTCATAATATTAGAGCATTACCTCATCTGAAGAGTTTGAGGTCTAGCAGTCACTAAAATACTTGTGGAAAAAGTCTAGAGGATATCAGATCTTCAGATATATCTAGTTTGAAAGGGCTTTGAATCCTCAGGTATGATCCTGGCTGGAGGATTAAAATTTAATCAGGATGATAGCGATCATGGGACATACTGTGTACCTGGTTTAAATCCACAAAAGAAAATGTGTACTGCGGGATCAGACCTTGCTCCTTATGTTTGACTACAGCCCAAGCTTCTACAAAACTTTGAGAAAAAAAATAATTACTGAATAAATAAATCTAAGGAAATTCAACTAATATGAAATGCTCAGTTGTGAACAGCTGGCACTTTTTATCACTCATTCTATCCTGCTCTTAGTTAAGATATTAAATATGAAATAAAATGAATTATTATGCTTCTAGCTATATTCTCATACATGAATCTGTTGTGACCTGACTTCTAAAATGAGTACACTTCAAATGAAAATTTTGTCAAAAATGGTGATATCAAAGATGTCTTATGAAAAAATAAATACTAAAATTAAAACTGAATTCTCAAATTATGATACTATTCTCTTCATAACTTAGGAAAAAGAAATAATAAATGGCAATTAAATTAGTTAATGCTATTGTATAAGTCTTACTCAACATGTTAATTAGAACTCTAGAAAACTGCCAAAGGAAGTAAGAATGGAAATAACTAATTACCTACCCTCTCAGTGCTCTGGAGGGGCCCATTGAAGAATTTAACGCTGGGGAAATCCAGACTAGCTACTGCATAGATGAATCCTAATGATCTCTAAGTTTCTGGTGGAAGTGGTGCTCTTGTCCCACTTGAAGAGCGGCCAAAGCAAACACAAGGTATCATCCCTATAACCAACTATATCTCCCTTCCCAAGCAACAAGTTTTAAAGTCTGAGAAGATCTTTGAAAGGTGTGCCATGGCTGGGAGATGGAACGGACTATGTTGCAGGCAGGCAGAAATCAGAATTTGTCCTGTGATCACAATATATTCCATGTAATGCCATATACATATATACCCCTTAATGTCTAAGATATTAGTCTCACTGTTTCATAAATATTTTTTCTATGTATCAGTGGTAGAGCTGGGTTGCCATTTCCCACTTACTATGTATCCATATATTTCTATTTCTCCACTTTCACTCTAAGATAGAAAAGAAAGTAAATATTTTTAATTGAAGCTAAAGCTTGACAGTGTGTTCTTATTCACAATTTGCATAAGAAGCTCTTAGATGAATTCAGCTGTTGGCAATTATATTCCTAACTGGTTAGCCAAACTGACAGTATGAAAAATAGAAAATAGAAAATATGAAAAAATATGAAAAAAGAAAACATGAATTCATAAACGAATTTAAACAATTTCTTAAGAAATAATAATACAATAAAATATACAGCTTAGCATAACAAAAATCTGTGTTGAAAGTTTATAGTGGTTTAACCCCAGTCAGCACTTAAGCCCAATGCAGCTGTGTGTTCAGTGTAGGCAGTGGGATGGAAGAGAGAATCAGAAGAGTAAAAGGGAGAAAACTCTTGGGTTGAGATAAAGACAGTTTAATAAGGAAAGTAAAAGCCATGCATACAAGCAAAGCAAAACAAGGAATTCATTCATTGCTTTCCATGGGCAGGCAGGTGTTCAGCTCTCCGCAGGAAAGCACGGCTCCATCACATGTAATGTTGACTTGGAAAGGCAAACACCATCACTCTGAACTTCCTCACATTCCACCCTTGTCCCCTACCTTTGTATGCTGAGCGTGATGCTGTATGGTTTGGAAAATCCCTTTGGACAGTTGGGGCCAGCCATCTTGGGTGTGTCCCCTCCCAACTTCCTGTGTACCCCCAACCTCCTGTCTGATGGGGTGCTGTGAGAAGCTGAAAATGCCTAGACACTGTGCAAGCATCACTCCTCAGTAACTAAAACCTCCCTGTGTCATCAACACTGTTTCCAGCATAAACACAAAACATGGCCCCATACTAGATGCTGTTATGAAAATTAGCTCTGCCCCAAGCTAAATCAGCACAATAAAATTACGTTGTTAGAAGTAACTAACTTCTTACTTCTGATTAAGAATTAAGTATATTAAGAAGATAAGTTTTAAGTTTTACGAAACCTTGTTTCTAGTAAATTTAGACATAAAGTGAAAAAACCCAAACTGAATAAACAGTTTATAAGTAGATACAGATTTCATTCTGCTTACTTCTTAAGAAAAAAAAATATACTTTGGTGTAAACAGCCCTCTTGCAAACAACTTTTATTAGCACATGATCTTTCCTGGATTTGTATCATGGCTTGACTCCCAAATTTTTTTAGCTGAACTGCTAGAAAAAAACCCAGAAATTTTAAATAAAAAGAAGAGTAGTTTGTTTACAATATAGTGAAAAGGAGCAGATATTCATCTGAAGAGAAGGACTGTCTAACATATATCACTATGAAACCTCCTATGTAAGTAATATGGTGAGCTGTGTCATACAGTGTAGCTGATTACTATTTTGATTTTACTACTAGGAAATGACTAGGAACAGAAAGGAAGATTTTTTTAGTTTATTATCTCTATTCAGTATCTCCAGATATCCTTGTGCATTTTAACCAGAATCTTTTTACTCTTGGTTGGTTCTTTCCGTAGATGATCCATTTCCTTGTATTTCTGAGAGAACAGTATGATATGATGAACTGTTTAGAGAGGTAAAATGTGTTATTACTTATACATGAACAGTTTGGGGAAAACATGTTACTAAGGCCTCTGGAGCCTTTAAAAAATGTCAGTCCTTTCTATTTTTTCTATATTTATTATTCATTATTTATTATTGTTATTTATTTATTATTGCTTTACTTATTATACAAGTACTTTTATCAGATCCTTTTCTGGCCATAATTCAGCCAGTTCACAAACTATTCGTTTTTTCAGAGTCTTATTTTTAATCAAAGTGTGCGGTCATCTAGATTACAGAGACTTCTCCATGGGTGGATGGCTGACTTTTCCAAAGTGGTAAAAAAGAGTTAAGTGATTTCAGAGGGCTTAGGAGACATTCCTTTGTGCAACAGTGTTTTGCAAACAGAAAAACAAATGAACAAGCCAAAACCTCAAATCCCAAACATCTAAGCATTGATATATGTTGTACTGAAAAAGATATGCAATTTATTTTTCCTGAATAAAGATAAGGATTTTATTAAAACAATTATTTTTTTTAAGAAAATCATTCCAGTCCTTACAGAACCTTACTAAGGAGTGACAAACAAAAGGAATGCCAAATTTAAATGCATACAGTATAAGACAGAAATCACAAGCTTTCTTCTGTTTGCTTTTGAGGTATTTATCTCAGAGATGAAGTAACAGTAATTGCTTCATATGAGATATACACAGAGTGAAACTTAATTAGTAATTTAAATGTACACCAAATTGGAACATTTTGAATCCCAATTAAAAATAATGGCTGCAATTAATTCAGACTTATTAGTCACCATCTTGTTCCCCATTCCAGCTGCTGACATTTTCAAGTAAATGAGACAGTGTTTGGTGAATCCATGTCATAAACAATGCCATCAAGGGATGCTGTCAGCTGTTTATTTGTCAGAAAGATGTTAAAACCTTTCCATCTGCCTTACAGTTTCCTTTACAAGGGATCTACCAATCACAAAAGTTGTCAGATCACTAACTGGGTAGTATGAAAAAGCTTCCAAGAGTCCTGAGATAAGCACAAGGCTGCTCAAATCCTCATGTGTATTAAGTTAATCTTTCTCATTAACATGTGAGCAAATAGAAATTCAGATTTGTTTGTACATGCTTGACAAGAGGAGTAATAATTCATTTGTATAAAAGTTACAACCATGTATTTGAGAATACAGGCCCTTACAATAGGTAATTTAAGTCATCCTTATTTTGTCATTCCAAGAGGCAATTTATTCAGAGCTTTTGCACATATTTGTTAAGGTGTGCATTCCAACCCAATACTAATTCAAATCCAGACAAATGTGAAATTCTTATTTGTCTGGGGAAACATTTCATTAAATATGCATTAAGTCTCACCCTTACTTTTACATGTGATGATTCATTTCAAAACTGATGAAGCACAGAACACAGAGAAAATTTCACCTGAAGTCAACTGGAAAGTCCAATACTAAACCCTTAGTATTGATACCCCAAACCCAGTGCTCCAGTCAACAAGTGACATCTCATTTCCAAATGAAACAAAAATCTATGTTAAAGTTCTCCACTTAGCAGTAAGATGCATTTGGATTGTGCTACACTTGATAAACTTGATAAAATTTTGAAAATGTGGCAAAAGAAAGCTATATAATGGCACCTTAGGCTGTTATTTTATGTTAAGTAAAATCTAACGAAAAAGTTCAAATCTCAAAAATAGCCCTTTTACCAAGGCCACTGAAAAAAATATCTACCTCTAGCTTACAAAATTACCTATGCAAACCAAATTACTCCTGGTTAAAATGACAGGGTAAAATATTAATTTAGAAAACTTCAGTAGACAAGTCAAGTAATAGATACATTCAGTGTGCACCAGGTTAGGTGCTATTAATTTGTAAAGCATGTGAGCAGAAAATAACACATTATCTTCTTGTTTTTTTCAGATGGGCTTGAAACTGTGCTTGCCACTGTTTTTCTTTTTCAACTGGCACCACGAAAAGCAGCAAACCCTCTGCAATCTCTGGGTTTTAGGATCATTTTCTCTACATTTCCCTGGATTGTCAATAGAGAGAAAGTATCTTTTCGCACAGAAGATATCTAGGCTCCTATATTTGATTTATTAAATCTGTATCCCAGAAAATCACTACTTTTCTGTTGCAATTTCATTGTATATCACAACTACAGCAACAAACTACTTCTCTGGGCTTAGGGTGTTCTCAACAATCAGCACAGTTAAACCATACATCACAAGAAACTGAACCGGGGCAGACTCTCTTGTAGTCCTGCAATCTATTAAAACTTTTATTTTCTGTGAAAGTCTCCTAAATGCTTTGTGGTTCCTTGCTGTTTAGTTTATGTCCCTGCCTCTTCACAGAAACTCAGAGACACAAAATACCTGTCCTCTTCCTTAACACACGCACAATCCTGCTGCTTGCATGCTTTTGGAACCTATGGATCCTTTCTAACTAGTGATAAGTCCAGCAGCTCATAAATAAAGCAATTATCTTTACTTATCCAATTTATCTTGCCAAAAAAATCTATGAGAGAGACATTCATGTAGCAAATCACATTGTGTTTCTACACTGGATGCCTTTTCCCAGTTCCACAGTATGAAGAGATCAGAAATCAATGTTACCTACCTAGAACTTGTAGATTAGCAGAGGAAATTTCCAGGTTTAGTGAACCAGCACGACAGCACTTTGTTAATCTCTTTCTCTAGCATATAGGTCAGAGTTTATCCCAAGGCAATTTTTTGTCCAAGCTATTCACAATGTAGTATGTGAATGAGTATGTAGACAGAATCATAGAATCACCAAGGTTAGAAGAGGCCTTTAAGATCAAGTCCAGCCATTAACCTGTCACTCTGCTGTAACCCCTAAACCCTAAACCATATCCTCCAGTATCAGATCCAGATGTCTCAAACCACTTCCAGGGATGGTGACTCCACCACCTCTCTTTTTGCCTGTTCTGTCCAGTTCAAATATTTTGGATCATCTTTTAACAGTTCATATAATTACTTTACCAAAAGTCCATAATTATGAACCCTTAATCTGCACCATCCTGTCATGCCTAGAAAGGATCTGAGTTCCCTTACTGTTTCAGGATTTGAGTTCTGGTAAATGGCTTTTATTCTGAAATAATATGATTGATACTGTTGAATCAAGCTTTCTAGATCCTTCTATGTAGTATTTAATTTTTATTTCATTTTATGATTAGACACTGGTTCACATTAATAGCTGTCTTCCCCAAATAAATGAAAGATAGAAGAAATACAGCAGTAAAAATTAATAAATTGAATCATAATTGCTTACAATTAAATTCTTAATGTTTCAGCTGTTTAATTTATATTATTTTTATATCTTCTTTTATATCAAAACAGCAACTGGAAGTTTTATGAACTTTGCAGTTATTCTGTACTGTTTTAAATTTCTAGTAGACTAAAATAACTCCAAAATACAGTTCTCCAAGATCACAAACAAACTGAATGAAAATATTACAGTTCATCAAACTACTGAAAATTTCACTTTTTCTTGAGTGATGATTAACATCAACTTCCCAGTGTTGGAAGTTTTCGCAGAACTCCACTCTGAATAGACCTAGAAACAGCAAGACTATCACCACTGTTTAATTACTCTGAAGTTCACTGATAAAACATGCAGCAATTGGGAGAGGGTAAACAGTAGTAGAAAAGCTTTACTGATGATAGGTTTTTCACAATAGCTTTATTACAATGAAAGAAAGAAAATTTCTGTTCAAGTATCTATTTCTGCACACATAAGAATGTTTTAAAACATAAAGTGAATACCATTAAAATGAAGTCTTTGCAATTGATAAATATCAGAATTAAGAACACATTTTTTCTGTTTACAAAAATCTGTCTTTTCCTTTCATATTGAGTTGTCAGTACAATAAGATGACAGATTTCTTTATTAAAAGCAAACACAACTGTATTTTGCATTGTTTCTATGTTTATGAAAATACTACTGGTACAATGTGGTATAAATTATATCTCAAAAAGAGGAGGGCAATTTACCCAGAGAAGCAATAAAGCCCAAATATGAGCTGTGCAAAATTCTCCAAGCTAGTCATTAGAAAGTAATTTCAAATAATAGAATTATAAAATTAGATTTTCAGTTATTAATAGCTGTTTGGGTGATTGTGCATGTAGACACTGAGCTTAAGACAGAGTAAAATGCTTACCATTGAAAGGGCAGGATGTTTTGTTTCTTTCCCAAAATTAGACGTCAATGTGAAGTCTTAAAAAAAAAAAGAGACACCTCAAACAGCTACTCATTTACAACATTGAACCCTTGCAATCTAGAACAGATATTTCTTAATTAAAATAACTAGGAAGTAGTTCACCCATAAAGTTTATAAGCATTCATTTAAGAGAGGAGTTATTGTTAATTTTATGGTCAGTGTAGAACAAACTCAAGTGTTAACATGTCACTCTTGACCCAGAATTGATATTTGAACAAAGCTTTTGATTTTCTAGGTAAAAGAACACACTTTGCACATCTTGTTTCTGAGCTTAATAAGGCAGAGTCCTCCATGCAAATCAGCATCTGCACACCCATGTAACAAGATGGACATATTCTATTGCACAAGTAATACAATTTTTGAAATTACTGTGATAGCAAGCAGAAACACATAGCTTTACTGACTTTCCTTATAGGTTGATAGGAAGTTCTTCACATAACTATTATCAAAATATTTCTACCTGAATGCTATATTATTCTGGAAGGCTGTTATTATTAAGATGGATCTGGGGAAACAATCCTAGGCAGGTTATCTGTAGAGTTTGTTATCCACCTCTTGTACTGGATTTGTTTGTTTTCCCAAATTCTCTGTTACTTTCAGCAGTTCATTGTTGAGTGGCAGCATTGTTTCGTGAAAAAAAAATGAACACATGAGAATGACCACAAAGAGGTATTTTTCATACAACAACTGTGATAATATCTTTGCATGCAACTGCAGGGAAAAAGGAAATGATCTAAACTTTTCAGATTTCGGGAATGGAAGACTTTGAAAGAAATTCAGAAGAGCAGAAAAAAAGACACATCTGTTGCAACTTTAAAAATAGTAAGATCATAAACGCTTGTCATGCTGTTATTTCTTTGTAAAGCCACAAAATAAAATTTGTCATACATAACACATTAAATAAGGGTACAAAGACCAATTCAATTTTTTCACTAGTTTCTTTTTCTTTCTTCCCTGACATAACATCTTGAAGGACTTTTAGAGTACTTAAGATGCATATAAGTAAAAACTGCTGTAAGAAGCAGCTTTCTTTATGAGTAATGTAATTTTATACATTTAAGTGTTACGTCTTTGGACGGTAACGGGGACACTCAATACTAAAACTACTAAGGCACTCCAGCAGAAACATCATGATTGGAAAAGCAGTACTTATTTTAATAAAGGAACACCAAAACTGAAGCAAGCTAGCTCAGCATTTAAATATTTAATAATATTTTTTAAAGTTATGAGAACCAATAAAAAGGATCTAAGGAAGCAGTTAGAAAAATGTTATTAGTTTGTGATAATTAAGTTTTTCTAAGTTTAAAATAGCATGATAACACTTCTCAGTTTAGATTGCATCTTATTTACATTGTGATTCAATTGGGATGGGGAGGATGGGATTTTCCCAAGGTTAGCAAGCAGAAAATATTGACATGATTTGAAAAAATGTAGGAGAAGAATAATGCGAGAATGACTAGAAACTAATCATCAGATTTCTCCAATTTCACATTTAATAGTTGTTTCAACTTTAGAATAGTCAGTTTGGTTAAATTAGTTCAGCAAAATCGCAGTGAAATTTTGAGGACGAACACAGATTATATGAAAGGAATAACTGCCTTCCAAATAATGGTATTCATTAGCCAAAAGCAGAGCAACAATTTACGAAGTGCATGGGATTCTAGTGAGTGCACTTGTAGCTTTGTATATGAAACTGACAGAGATAAAGGCATGCACTGGACTATCATCACTTTTGGATTGTAACTGAAAGAGATTCTGAGGAGTCATCTGGCAGAACAAAGCAGATTACTAGAGGTGTATAATAAGCTTTAAAGACAACCTGCTTAAGCTAACACAATTCCCTAGGTCCATCTAAATAATAACAGTCTTCTGTGGTAATATAATATTTGGTTAGAAATATTTTGATTAAAAAATTTGTGAATCATAGAATCATAGAATCAATCAGGTTGGAAGAGACCTCAAAGGTCATCGAGTCCAACCATCATTACTAGACCATGGCACTGCCCATTAACCTATCAGAAAAGTTCAAAGAGTTAAGTATTCTTTTAAGATCCCATCACATACATCAAAACACAAAGAACTAAAAAAAATCGTTCTTTCTTTTGTTAAGGCCTGCACTTATATAACAGATCACTCTCCATTTCTGTGCCCTTTGTAAGGGGTTGTATGTTCCTCTGAACACAAAATATTATCAAAGGATGTTGCAGCAAATAACAGTAATTCAGAGCCAGAGTGATCACTCTGTGCTATAAAGTCATTTTGTACTTGACACGATCTCAACAAATAACATCCATGCATGCATCTCAACCATTCTCACACCACATCATAATTTTGCATGTGGACCACCACTGAGTACTGCCTCTAGGCAGTAGTTAAGGAGATAAATTGTTTCTTTGCTTGTGACTACAAAGCATACGATAGCAAATGTTTGCAGCAAAAGGTTTTTTAAATGACTAGACTAATTAGCATTAGTCAGAGTTGAACTTTGCAGTAAGCCACCTCAGACCCACAAGAATTGTAAAAATGCTTTAAAATGACCAAACAAGAATACATCTGAATCGTAAGAACCAGCAGACAAGAATAATTTCTATTTTTCAATGTCTGTTAGTATCTTTGGTATCAGTGGAAGATTTCTTTTATGCTAGTAAAAGTAGAAATATCCAGGACAGTGTGTCAGAAAATTCCAAGTATAAAGTAATTCAATTAAAAAACCTTTAAAAATGCCTGATTCACAGTAAAATACTAATGAAAAGAGAATCTCATATTGCTTATCCAGTAAAATACTCCTTGTTCAGCTGAGAGATTTATTTTTTGCCCATAATGGATAGCTATTGTTTTTAGAGAATGACTTGCAAGGGATTCAGTTACACATCAAGCAGAAGGAAGAGGTAGCACAGTCCAAATAAAGAACCATTACAGGTTTTGCCAATCAGATGCCACAGCACAACTAGTCTTGTTTGCCATTTCTTTTGTTTTGACAGACGCATTTCATGTCCATGGCATGATCATTAGAGGACTAGAGTGAACAGTCAAGCCGAGACAGGGGAGATGCAGATTAGATGTTCTGAAAATTTTTTCGCTGTTGGAGTGGTCAGGCATTGTAATGGGCTGCCCAGGGATGTGGTGGAGTCACCATCCCTGGAAGTGTTTAAGAGGCATCTGGATCTCGTGCTGGAAGATATAGTTTAGGGTTTAGGGGTTACAGCAGAGTGGCAGGCTGATAGGTGGACTCGATCTTAGAGATGTCCAACCTTGATGACTCTATGCTGAAATTTGTCTAGGAAACTTTTTGTTTCATCCTGTTCAACTCCCAAATATTCTGTTTTCTTTAGTACAATGCTTATTTTTTGCTAGCCTTGTCTGACAAATTATTCTCCTTTCAAATGTCTCCTTAAAATTCCCTTCTTCCAATGTTATATGAGTGGTATACACTATCTTTTATCTTGACCCATATCTTAAAAAGAATATGCTACAGCAGAACAAATCACACGTATACCCACATCACACAAACAGAGCAGCACTATCACATCTAAGCCCTTTCTCAGACTACGTCCTTCCTTCTTTCTAATAGTTGGATTTACTACAGCTAATTTATTTTTCTGGGGCAGGACTCCTCTGAAAAGATCTTTTCTTTTCACTGGACACAGGCTATTAAGTGTTCCTCAACTGAGAAGGGCACTGAATTCAGGTTCTCCATATACTGAACATCATCACCTTTGTGCAACAGCATAAAAGGGAAGTAACACCATTTGCTGTTTTTAGTAAAATGAGGTATGCACATTGCTTCTCTCACTCTTCTGGATTGGTCTGTGGGGAATGCCTACCAGAGGTTTCCAGCTGAAGACAGATGGTTAGGATGCATTAAGCTACCAAGCTGGGAGGGATTTAGAAGCGAATTGCCTGTACTATTAGAAACTCACTGGCAAAATTTCAGGTGCCTATAGGTATTAGATGCCTGAAGAGTCACACTGCGGTTTTGAGGACTGTGTCTGATATTTAAACTAGGTGCCTGCATCCATCCTAAATCCTTTCTGGATTTGAGCATATAGATTTAAATATTATTAGTACTGCCTTTCTCTTTCTACTCTCTCTGAATGCAATGAGATGAAGATGCCTCTAGTCCCTCGACAACCTACCATACCCCTCTTATAGATCAATGGTATATATATTTTCTTAGAAAATCATATAGTAGTGATTAAAACCCACAAACATCCTTTCTATTATATGCTGAAATGTCCAGAATTTCTCTTGAGATACAGTCCCTAAAATCTGTATTTTTTTTACTTGTGCATTTTTACAGATAAATATCTAAAAAGCAGTTTTATTTTCTTTCCTGATTTGATTAAATGGTTGATAACCGACATAGGGCAGAATTCCCTCCTAATGTTGCTTTTTTATTTGAGGCAACAAATTTCATTCTTCTTGACTCTTTCTTACTCCTGTGACCTTCCTACACAGTTTAAAATCAGGTTTGAATATTGCAATCATTGTTATCCTTCCAGTTTGCCCAAAATCACCAACTAAATTCTGAAGTTCGTTTAGCTTTGGATGAATTGTACATAAATAAATAAATCAAAAAGAAAATGTCTTATGCAGGAGACCAAGCAAAGACTATTTACAAATACCTCTGTCATAATCCTCCATAGCCTCTACAGGCAATGTATTTTCTTATTGGGAGGTGAAAGAGGCAAGGCAGGAAAAAAGCTCTTCTTATCTCTCTGTAGACTGCTGTTTTACTGAGAGAAAATTAGTATTGGTTAAAACTAGCAGAGATACTGCATTTCTTCAGGTGTAAGTCAGAACATGGTTTTGGCCCAGTAAATGCCTCAACATTAAAATTCAGATAGTCAAGTGAAATTACAGAATAAAAGGACAATCATTCTTCTATTATGAAAAAATCAGGAAATTCTGCACAAATTAGAAAATCACTGACTTAATTTATCTGATTTTAGTTTTGGAGAATATGAAAGAAGTCCTTTTAGACTCATTAAACCCAAAAGATAAGGATACTAATTCCAGATAGCATTTTTATTAAAGAAGGAATCAATTTTGAATAAATTCTTCTCATGCATCAGGAAGTTCAATGCACCTTCACTGCCATGATAAATATTAAATTGGGGCTATCAGAACCTGACATACTCCTCTGAAATTCAGAAAACTAACTGATAATGAAGTGAAAAGGAAAAATCATGCATTACCATCTGCTATGATCTTTACTTAATATAGAAGATTACATTTTATGTCCAGAAAGAGCTCTCCAAAATTTAAAATGTGACCTTCCAATAATGCAGGTTTGTGTCCTAAAAATGAATAGCATTAAGATGCTGCAGAGAAAAAAGCTCTGAGAGAGAAAAAGAAAAAATATTCAAGATAAGTGGCTAAAAAAATAATGAAATCTCAGGATGATTACTACCTGTGATGCAACCTGTGATGCAATTTAGCTGTTTCCACAGTTAACATCATAACTCAGGAAAACAGTTATGACACTTCTTAGGTATTAGGGAAAAAATATACAGAGATTTATTACTTCATTGCTTAGATTTATTCAGGCATTCATAGTATCAATAATTTCTAATTACTTTTGATTTCTGAATGTGAAGAAAAATATTTGTGAAGAAAAGTAGGTACACCCCATCTTCTTTAAGCTGCTTGTATGACAAGAAATTGTGTATAAAGGCAACAGAAATATTTCAGAATTCTGTACACTACAAATATGTCAGTGGTGATAACTGCAATTAACCAGTCAGTGACTTCAGTGTCCACACATTGGATTTTTGCACAGTGTTATTAGAAAGTCAGTATTAACTTTGTGCAGCTTTTCCACTAGGGACTCTCTCTAATCAACAGTAAGCCAAAGATCCGTTTTTCAAATTTGTTCCCTCACATGAAAGCTCTTCTGTAAGTTTATTTGTTAAAGTGTCCAGCACTTTCAGGAAAACATGCTTAGTTCCTGTATTTTAAATTGAATCTAAATTGGAATTTAGGTTGATATTTACCTTTAAAAATTCTCACATTTCCCTTGTCCATTGTACATTCATTTTGAATTGGTAAATGTTATTTCCAAAATGTGTTGTGCTATCTGCACAGCTGAATTAAGCAGGAGACAACAGATGCTGGGGACTTGAAAAGACCAGTGGAGTGAGAAGAAAGATTTACAGCCAAATACAGGAGAAAAAAGGACCTTAATGTATGGTTGTGTGGAAGCTAACATAGTAATTTCACCTGTGCTCTGAGCTGGTGGGGCAAAGCCATTTCTGATTTGAATCATGCAGCCGTATTGGTAAAGGCAGAGACAATGCTAGTAAGTCCATCTGAAAGATGATCTTTTTAGCATGGCCATTACTACATGTTTATATGTTCCTATCACTTTGGAACTGGGAAATGGTACTGCTTGAAAATCAAGGGAGTGATTTTCAAGCTGTGGGATGAGAAATGGTTTTTGGCAGAGCAGAGCAATCTGACCAGCAGTTACAGCTGAACAAAAAGGTATCATTATAGAAATAAAGCTGGTGACTATCTAGCTTCTATCTGGCTTGGCTAATGCAGCTCCGCTCTGCAGTAAGGCAAATAGGTATTTGGAGATGAGGAAAAACTGCTTCTTCTGAAAAAAAATATTAATGATGTTCAAGATGTTACCAGGACTGTCATTCCCTGGATAGACACACATTGTTCTTTTTAAAACTAGCATCTAAAACAACTAGGAAAACATTTAAGTTGCAGTTAATATGCATGATGCATTTACAAATACCCATTTAAATGTGCATATGACTGCTGAAAGCACAGAATACTGATATTGAAACAGTTTTAAGTACAAATTTAGTACCTAACTAGCAGTCAGTGACCATCACACTAGCTATCTAAGCTTTTCTTAGAACAAATGCAACTTTAAAACACTATGCTTTATTTACTCACTGCATACCTTTTCAATAAGCTGTCCAAAATATCCTTTTTATTGTCAGTGCAATTTTAAATGTTTTACATCTGAAACAATTGTACAAAGCTCACAAAGTTGACTATACATTCAATAATTCTAATGATTTTCCCATGTTTCTGAATACTTATATATTATGAACAATATAGATCAATTTTTTTTCCAAGACATGTAATCCCATACATTTAATTAGAACAAAATAATTTGTAGTGCAACACTGCAAGGAAGGAACAAATACAAGGGATATCACACAGCACACACACATTTTAAAATAGCCAATGTTTTAACGAGATTCATAAGCAAGATAATGCTGAACACGATTAAGAGTTCAGGTTTTGACCTGCCTTAAAATATAATCCCATAAACAATTAAATCTGCCACTGTGACAACTGGAATCATGTCCAACTTGCTTTATTAGATACAAAACCCAACCAAACAAGTAAGCCCCAACAAAAAAACGCCCAAAAAACAAACATAAATCCAAATTAAACTGAAACTTTGAACTACTTTTTCAGGCAAGCTTTGAATCAGGCTTTACATAATTGAATAAGCTAAAGTTATTTAGAGTTTGAATACTGATAGTCTTTCTTTGAGACAGTTGTTAAAAGACAAGTTTTAATTTCTACAATTTCAAATAATTCTTTTTAGCATAAATGTAGCTGAGCTGTAGTAACTGTCAATCTTCTCATCAAATTAGTTTTAAAACCTTAATTTTAATTAAGGGTGCTTTTAGCTTGGGATATTTACTAGTTATTTATAGACAAAGTAGCCAGATACATATGGAGCGTGTGTGTGTGGACTTTTTTAATTGTGTCAGACAATAACAATAAAATAGAAAGAGTTAGGAGGAACAGTATTAATTTACTGAAACTAGTGCACAAACTAGTACAGTTTGCATGGCAATATATAATTATGAGGGCTTTTTTACACTTGGTAAAATGCTACATATTAAATGTGGTGTACCAGTATATGTTCCAAGTTGTATTGCTTTAAACTCAAATTTTTCCCCCATATCAGTTGCCATCATTGAACTTGCACACTGGAGAGCAGAATTCATGCCTTTACATATTTTAGTAGAAATTCTTTACTCAGAGGGTGGTGAAACACTGGGACACGTTGTCCAGAGAGGTTGTGGATGCCACATCTCTGGAAGTGTTAAAGGCTGCATTGGATGGGGCCCTGAGAGCCTGGTTTAGCAACTGGCATCCTTGCCCATGATGAAGAGGGATGTTACTAGATGATCTTTATCTGATCTGATTCTATCTCTAAGGTCCCTTTGAATCTTAACCATTCTATGATTCTATGAAATAATTTTCTAATTCTATTTGAACATTTTATCTTAAATGTCTTGCTGATTCCTTATTTTAAGTTCATGTGACATTTTTTACAATAAAAAATATAGTACCACTCAAAGGTCATTACATTAGTTTTGGTGCCTAAAATATACTGCGACTTCAAAATACACTAACTTCATGCAGTGCTTGACATAACAGTAAAGACAGTAGAGACTGAGTATGACAGAAGTCACTAACTGAACTCTAACTGAAAAGTCTTCAGAAAAAGGCAAAGGAGAATTAGTGTCACAACTCCCTTTAGGAGTTAATGAGGTAAGTTACCAACATTCTCTTTAATCAGTATGTCTCACTCGTGAATATTTATACAAGTACTTTTCCACATTTGAAATTTGGCTTTTCCTCATTAACCAAAAAGTTGTGTCAGGTTGTTGTAACCTATGACAAAGCAAACAATTGGACAGGATAAGTAACAGGACACAGCTTTCTTGGCAATTGCAAAAAACATTTGACAGTCCTATTTGCAGATGAATGCTTCAGCAACCCTGTTGGCAGATGTGTTGAAGGTTTTTTCTTCTCAGATGCAATTGCACAAAGCAGATTGATGGATCAGAACTAGGCCACATATTGGTTCCTTTCAAAGTGTGTATGTATGCCTATGCAAGGCAGAAATTTTCTGAGAATAGTTAAACACTAATCTAGTATAATGAGAAAAAATGCTAAGTATTATTACCTCATTAAGATACAGTAATATATCTTTTCATTCTCCAGAATAGTTTTCTTTCTGAAAAAAGCCCTGATTAGGCTATATGTAACATTTAGTCACTGCAGAGAATTTTACTCTTCTTCTAACACCACTAAAAATTCACCCTTCTTTATAATTTTCTTGGGGTAATTTTTGCCTGTTTTTATTTCCTTATGTTGGGAACTTTGAGAAACAGCTTTCATTTCAAGAAGGTGCTAACTAAAACATAGCTATTTATTGAATGTGGTAAATTTTGCATCCAGAAACTAAAGCCCATGAAGCCACTTTTTGAACATCTTTATCACTGGTCTATGTAAACAGAAAGCCTAACGTGAACAGCCATCAGAAGGAAAAAATAGAGCAATATTTGAAAAAGCATCATCAAGATGCTATGTTTACTATTTTGTAGTACTTTGCCTGTGTTACTTCTCATTGAAGGTATGTCTTCGGATACATGGATAAATAAATCTTGCTTCATATTGATGTACTAATGACAAGTTATCACCAAAACCAAAAAACAAGATTGCAATGCCTTCTATACTTCAGTAAAACAGCTACCTATGTCTAGATGAAGAATAAAATGAAACAGCTGATAGATATGCAACACACTGCATGGCCATTATTCTCTTAATATGAGCCATCCACAATAGGAAGAAAAGGTAGCTTCCTAAACAGTTGGCATTCTTACACTGCAAATAAACTGAAACCCTTTAGCATGAAAACAAAGAAAAATAAACATCTGTAAGAACGTAAACCAAACCAAACTTTTATCAAATGAAACTACAACTGAAAGCACAATTCTGCATAAGTTATGACTTTATAATGCATTAACCTTATCCTACAAGCAGAAACATTAATTAGAGATGAAGAAAAAAATCTCAACAAATAATTTACTTGATGAACTTAGCATCTTTAGCTTGTAGTGTGTCTGAGAAAAGATAATGATTTCTTCTGTAGCATTTTGTTTTTCAAACTTCTGACCTATTAAAATTACCTTCTGTAAGATAAATGGTAAAACTTAATGATCACACTTCACACTGAAAGAAATTTTTATTCTTACAAATAATTTGGCACTTTGCATAGGTTGACTACACAAGATGGCAGGTTTTGCAAAGATATTCATTGAATAGACATAAGAATACTGGAAAATTCTTCTTAAATTCATGGGATCATTACATCTACATGATAACAATCTTGAAAGTCCATGAACTGAAAGTGATTTGATAGGTAAAAATGTATTAAGAAATCTTCACACACTTCAAAGTGGAAATAGTA
>NW_008691913.1:48744-102601 GCF_000695815.1 Acanthisitta chloris
TATAAAAAAAAATCTATTTATTAGAAAGATCTCCCCTGGGTCACTTTGAAGACATCAAAATACACAGACTGGCACATGAAGATCCAATCACTAAACAATTATCTCAGATAATCTGTTTTGTCTTCATTTTGAAGTTTGTTCCTACATCCATTTAATAAATTGGCCTTTAAGATGTTAGAAGTTTGGATGTCACTGCTGCCAAAGACTAGGGAAGCTATATATTATGCTCAAACAGCTATTTTGAGATCGCCGCTGAGACAGGGCATATAATTCTCAAATACACCCAAGAGTCCCTGTTTGGGAGTCTGTCCCCAGCAGGCTATCAGTTTTATTTCTCTAAGTCATAGAGAAGAATATGTATGCCCAGACAAGGGTAGGCATGTAGAGTGTGTACCTGGATCAGGAATAAGCTTGTGGTTCTTGCAGTCCTAACATAATCCCTTCACTACAGTCAGTTGTTTTAAGGTGGAGTCACAAAACCTCTTACTTTTACAGTGTCCTTCATACCTACTGTTCAGGAAAGAAACATTAGACATATGAAGGCAAGAGATTTTTCTAACATAAAAAAAAATGTGCAGATGTTAAGAATGTTCCACTTTACCAAATATCCACTGATTGCTTTCCAGTGGAAGTCAAAGCAGTGTATTTTACCTCTGAGCATAATCTACTTATGTTTAAACTGACAGCCCTTATTATGAGTTCATTTGCTAATATGAAACTCTGTAAATCTGGATTAGTGATTGGCTTCTTTCATTCACACCTATTACTGAACATCTTCATTTCAGAAATGCTGGCATCACTTCCCAGCTGACACTGTTGGATCTCTAACAAGTTAAGGTTATGTTTCACTTACTGAAGTTGTGACAGTTCTGTTACTTTCAATATCACATTTTATTTCAGCTTTTTGTTTTCTCTCAGATTTCATCTGTTGTTCATCCAAGTGGGCAAATCAAATTCAAGAACTTTCCTAGATCAAATTTACTTTATATGTTACCTTTTCTATTGCACAGCCATTGTTCTGTTTATTCCTAAAACTTGTTTTAATCCTGAAATCTCTCAATCTTATATATTCTGAAGGTGATATCTAATCAGATTTCTCTAACTGGCCTCTTTCTGTATTAACTTCCTTCTCTTCTCTAAAGTTTCATCACATAATATCAATACCTCAATTTCTTAGTTGCTGCTGTCCAATAAATATCAACATTTTCCTACTTTTTCCTTCTCACCACATGAGTTTTTTACTATGGTTTTCCTTGGGCCTTGACACTTCCCATGTGAAGCAAATGCAAAGATAAATAAAATACTGAGATTTACCTCACAACATTTCCTTTGATCAATATCTAAATATAGCAGATTTACTTTAGGCCTTGGTGTCAGACATGAATCCATGGGAAAAACACATGTAAAAATAAATCCATATTGGACATTACAAAGACAGCTTTTAACTTCTGATTTATGGACTCTTCTTCCTTGAATAACAGTACCAATGAGCATCTCAATAGTTCTGCAACACATGGTCTTAATAAAGTGAAGATGTCCAAGCAGGAGATACTTTCAAAAAGGTCCCAACATGTCCATGCTTCCTTTACCTCAACTGTGAAGTCTTATAAGTGGATATTCACACTGAAAAGAAAGAAACAGGACTTTCTATCTTTGAATATAGCCTAGGCCTGTCAGGGCAGAAGGAGGGAGAAAAGAAGGCTCTGTGAAGACCTTATTGTGGCATTTCAATATATGAAGGAGGCCCAAAAGAAAGATAAACTACTTACAGGACCTGTTGTGATAGGCCAAACGGTAATGGCTTTAAACTAAAAGATATTCAGACTAGATATAAGATATTTTTATAATGAGGATGGTGAAACACAGCAACAGGTTGCCCAGAGAGGTTATAGATGTGACATTCCTGGAAAACAATGAGAAGAGAGAAGCAAACAAACTGTCTTCTCTAAATGGTGGATCTCTTTTTTAGCATGAAGAGGAAGGAATCAACAGTGAGTAGGGATTGGCTTTTTAAGAAGATTAAAATTTATTGTGGGACATGAAAGATAAATTGGTAAAGGTATATTTTAAAGGAATTTATCAACATCTCCCTACTAAGACTGCAAATTTTGTTAGTAAGTGCAAGAGGTCAGCAGCTGTTCTCTGCCCATAAAATCAAATAGTGACATTAAGCTTGCCTCCATATGGTTGCAAACTTCCTTCCTCTCCTACCACAGGCAGATATACCAAATATACCTAATCTATCTTGCCAGCTGGGAATAGCCCCTGCCCTATACTCTTCACCTAAACCATGCCTGGGCACCATTTCAGAGCACACCAATTTGAAAGAGACTGAAACCATACCAGTGTGAGTGCTAGCAGAGCAGCCATACAGAATCACATGGAGTGGTAACTCAGCCAGAGTGTTAATCCTGCTTTCTTTGTGGGGTAGGAATAGCTGAAATGTCTGAATCTGGAGTGATTAGTCTGGTAAGGAATGAGCCACTGAAAAAATGCAAGCAGTTGAATCCTTAAAGCACTGTTTTCCACAATATCTATTACAGTGCTGTATCTCAAAGTAATGGAGCAGAAGGAATGAGATAGTAAATATAAATGCCAGAAACTATTCATAGTTATAGGTTTCTCTAAAATATTTAAGAGTCTGTTAGATTTCAGTTTAACATAAGTTCTTGTGTTTTATATTGTGATTCATCTATAATACAAGCATTCTTGAGTCAACCATGATGAATCTTCAAATGAGAGACCAATGCCTTTTTCCTGCAGACATAATGATTGTGTTCTACACTCTAGAGGCTCTAGTTCATTTTCCAAAATATTAGGTATCATTCCAGTGACATATTCACTCCAAATTTTATTATCTTCTAACATCTTGGACACAGGACTTGGAGGTCTACTAAGCAAGTTTGCAGATGATACAAAATTGGGAGAAGCTGTTGTCTCCCTTGAAGGCAGAGAGGCCTTGCAGAGAGACCTTGATAAATTAGAGGCCTGAGTGATCAGCAACCATATGAATTTTAAAAAGGGCAAGTGGCAGATTCTGCATGTGGGACAAGGCAAACCTGCATGTACACAGAGACTGGTGATCAAGAATCTGGAAAGTAGTGCTGTGGAAAAGGACCTGGGGGTCCTGGTTGATGGCGAGTTGAATATAAGTCAACAGTGTGCCCTGGCAGCCAGGAGGGCCAACCTTGTCCTGGGGTGCATCAGGCAAAGCATTGTTAGCAGGTCAAAGGAGGGGATTGTCCCACTCTGTGCTGGTACAGCCTCACTTTGAATACTGTGTGCAGTTTTGGACACCACAATATAGAAAAGATATAAAGCTGTTTGAGAGAGTCCAAAGGAGGACAACAAAGATGGTAAAGGGTCTAGAGGAAAAGCCATACAAGGAGTAGCTGAGGTTACTTGGCTTCTTCAGCCTGGAGAAGACTGAGGGAAGACCTCATTACTGTATACAACTTCCTCACAAAGAGAAATGAAGCAGAGGACATTATCTCTTCTCTCTGGGAACCACTGACAAGACCTGAGAGAATGGCCTGAAGTTGTGTCACAGGAGGTTTATGTTAGATATTAGAGAAAGGTTCTTCACTCAGAGGGTGGTTGGGCACTAGAACAAGCTCCCCAGGGAAGTGATCAGAGCACCAAGCCTGACAGAGTTCAAGAAGTGTTTGGACAATGCTTTCAGGAACATTGTGTGTTTATTTGGGTCGTTCTGTGCATGGCCAAGATCTGGACTAGATGATCCTTATGAGTCCCTTTCAACTCTGAATATTCTGTGATTAATTTACATATTAAACAAATAGGAAAAACCAGAAAGAACAACCAATATGTTGCCCATCATCTCCCAAAAGATTTCAGTTTATATAACCATCTTATCTTTGATCCAATAGGAATGGGATATTTTTTGTTGCTGTTATTTCTAAATGAGATTTAATTTAATTGAAACCTGAGCTTTACATTCATTTGTATTGTAGCTGTATAACCCACAATGTCTGTGAACTCATGGAATAGCACTTCAAGGCATGTGCATAGATAGCTTTGGAAGGGGTAGTCACTAAACACATGAATGTGAATGGGATATCAATGAGAAACAAGATTTGAAGCATGTTCACAAAAAGTATTGCTAATTATATGGAGTTCTGAAATACGTATGAAAACGTATGATCAACCATTTCATATATCACTACAGTGGAATGAACTTATTCTGTGAATAAACCAAATTAAAGTGCTACTTATTTAACACCTATGAGAGTACTAGATTTAGAAGTATATTGCAACTGGAACCTATTTGCAATAACTGGAAAGTAAGCAGCAGGTATGTCACATAAAATCAAGATTACATTATGAAAGTTCTGTTGAGTTACTAAATGTTGATTCTTTATTTTCTTTCATAGTGAGAGAAAATGAATCCAGCATTGTGACACTGAATAAGTAAGTTATTTTATTAACTGCTCCTCCATGGGCTCACTACCAAACTGCAACTGAAGCTTAATAGTGATAATGCCAAATGCTGTGTGCATAAAGATAAATGTCCTCCAGTCAGTGCAGTTTGTTCAGAAGGCTGCAAGCCACGAGGTAGTGTATAACTGTGAACATTCACATTTTATCAACAAAAATATTATAGCTTTTGATAAAAAGTCAATTTCAACAAGATAACATAAACAAATATGGGAATAAAAGTACTAATTCAAACTTCTCTTCCTTCAGTCTTGCTGTCGTTTCATTTGTTTGCCCTCAATCCCTTAAAATACCAAATGATTTTCAACACAGTTTTAGCACAATGCCAACAATCACAACATTCACAATAGCAAGTTTTGAACAAAATATATTTCAACTCACAGTATTGTATTAAGTAACGTAATGATTTAGAGAGCTTTTCCCCCCGAACTCATTAAAGGTTGACCCCACATTTTAACTTGAGACACTAAGCCAGGAAATTATTGGAATTTGTGCCAAAAGTATGAATTGCAATTCATAAGTTTCTGGAGATCTGTAGCCATGAATCTAGTCAACTATATGCATCTCAGTTCTGGAGAGTGAGAGAATGTGGCAGGTCTTTCAAGGATGTGCAAAATTCTCATCTACAGACCAGAAAACTCATCCCATTCTCACCTTTCATTTTAGGATGATCTAGATGCTCTTGATAATGCATTAATGAGCAAACTTACAAGTCTGCTTAATTGAGTGAATTGCTTGGTCCTTGTAATCATCTGTGTGGCTTTAGAAATGATTAGTAGAATCAAAGTATTTGAGATTCTATTGTATGTCTTCATGATTTTTTAAAACTTTTATTTTATGTATTATCATTAGGAGAACTTCGAAAATTTTTTTATTAATATCTATGAAGTCCTCTCTGAAAAGCATAATTAAAAGCCTCAAGTAAAAAACCACAACATACAACCAATAAACAAAAACCCTGTTCTGAAATAAAGTTTGAGTGACTACAGTTTTTAGTTAAATTCTGATCTTTTTATTTTGAAATGTAAGATTCTGCTAACAGATAGAAAAAAAACTAGTCTATGATAACAAAGACAATTTACCATCCTAAAGAAAATAACTTTGGAATTTGATTTTAACTATTTTTCAAATTATTAAACCAGAACAGTTACTGTAACAGATTCATTTATAGCAGCATCTTCTGGCAACTCAGCAAAAAGAGGCTTCAGAAAAATAATTCAGATTATTTTCTATCTTCTCTATAAATTTTACAAAGACTGAGCTGAGACTGAGAAAAGTTTACAAAGACAAATTGCATAACAGCAAACTGCAGAGCAAGTTTAGGTTTTGTTTTCACCTTGGCAATGACACAATAGCATTACTGTTTTAACAAGAAAGGAAATCCAAATGCTCTAAAATGGCCGTTGTGTTTTGTGCACTTTGGGAATCTCATTATTTGCCATAAGTTTCTTAATATCTTTGTTTAGTTCTCTTGGTGTCAAAGTAGATAAAAGTGCATTTTTCTATTTTGTTACAAGAGCTGTTTTGTTTTTTAAAAAATTTTCAAGCAGGCATGAAGCACATTTTTCAGAAAGAAATAACTTTAATTACAAAGGGCAATATGAAGCTTCTGTCACCATAGAGTAGCACAACAATATTTCATGAGGAAATATTATTTTTTGGTTTGTGTCTTGTTCACAAAAGAACAAATGAGTAGAGGATATTGCAAGTGGAAGCCAAAGGCTGATAATTGTAAGTGAAAATGCAAATCCAGATGTGGAGCCTGCAGTGGAGTCATTAGTGAAAATGTAAGGTGCAAATATTTTTTTGCAAGTTGATTTAAGTTTTGCCCAGATTAGTAAAAAATTCTTGAGCTTTCTTGTGTAAAAATCCAAATCCAGTTATAGAAATAATAAAACTGTTAAATGCATTCTCTTTCCTTGGTGCATCTGTGAAAAGAGGAAAAAATACTTGCCTGAGTACACACCTAATATACACAAAATGCACACAGACACATGCCTACTAAATACAGAAAAAAACAGATTTTTTTAGTCCCAGTAAAATTGACCAAAATCAAATCAAATATTCTCTTATATACACAACTAGCCAAAGAAAGAAAAAATAACAGCTGCAATGAAGTTCTATCGAAAAATAGCAGATAAATTGGAATATAACTTTCAAATGGGTCAAATGAATTACAATATTATCTGTTTCTCCAAATGACCACAAGGCAATATGTAAATTGATAGTGACTAGAAATGCATATTAAATATGATTACTTCCATTTAATAATGTTCAGTAGCTTTCCTGGCCAATAAAACTGTTTCGAAGGTACTGCTGAATATCTGTTCATTCATTCAGAATGAGTTTTTTGTTGCATTAATACAATTTAGTAGTGACATTAAATTTCATAGTAAACCTCACTACAGACATGCAATCCATGCTTTTGCTTCAGGGAAGAAATCATATCTTTCCATATTTTAGGTATGTTTTTGCACATTTGGGATATTGTCTTATATCAACAAGAACAGCATAAATCATTTCAATTACTTGACCTCTTAGACCATTATAGCCTCAAGGTCAGGTTCATGTGACACGTTTATTCTAGTCTCTATTTAAAATTTAAATAAATAATACACTAGAGAAATTCACCACTTAACCGCAAGGCTGCAGTTTGAGTTAAAGTCAGATATTCCAGTTTCTCTGAAGTGAACTTCTCTTATAAGTGGGATAGAAAACACCACACAAGAATTTGGGTATTGAAAATGAGAAGCTTTCCAGCAGACATCTCATTGATCCAGGAATCAAGCTGGTTTGGATTTGCACAACTATCAAAATCCAAATGAAGAGAAAAACCAAGCATTTTTATTAAATTTCAGATTACACTAAAAGTTTTATAGAAAATTCTAGGAAAGTATGTCAAAAGACCTAGTGGAAGTTTCCAGTAACACCTCTGAAAGGGATTACTATTCCTTGACTTTGTGTAAGCTAATAAAGAGGGATAACTAACTCAATGTGACTAGGAATTCTCTTTATTATTATTTTTTTTCCCTTACTCCACTCAAGAAACACTAGTAGACTTCAGGTTCACAAAGCAAGCCTGAAATCACTGATTTTTCCTTTTCCTCTGACTGTAACAAAATTGCCTCCAGAGCTCTGTAATGTTAGGTGTTAATTATGTGCTGCAATGCAGTACATACTCTGAAAAGTAATATTGCCTTTGTCATTTGTGACTGATTACCCAATTCTGCATGTGTTTGAAGGAAGTTGTTTCCTGAAATTTGCTTTGCAATTCAGCTCATGTGTCTGCTCATTAGTTTCTTTCAAGCTGCATCATTTTGCGTATTTTATCACACAGACACCAGAAATGTAATGCTAGGAAACGTGTTCACTGAAATACACTTGCTCAGCCCTGCAGTATTCCCATCCAGCGCAATGCTGTCTCTGTCACTGAACAAAAAGCTTTTCCTTGGCAACAGCTGCTCTGAAGTAGTGAGCACTGTATCCTGAGTCCCGTTCAATGAGCAAACCATACCTCATTTTAGCCTCAGAATCAATAAATTTTTTGGTCATTCTTTCAACAGAGAGCATCAGTCTACCAGCACCACACCACAATGTACATGTCTGCCTTAAGCACATGCAGTGAGTTCAGCAAGATGATTTTTCCAGCATAGCTATCAAAAGTAACTGATATTTTGTCTGTAAATAAATGTGGTTGTGTTTTACCTCTTCATTGAGTCTCCAGCTCTTGCCCATTAATCACTTCAAGTCTAGTGATTGCTTTATACCATTTATTCTTTCAGGCTTATCTTTGCAAGAAAACCCTAGGGGCATTTTTTGAACTTAAAGGT
Source organism: Acanthisitta chloris (assembly GCF_000695815.1). Taxonomy (NCBI): domain Eukaryota; kingdom Metazoa; phylum Chordata; class Aves; order Passeriformes; family Acanthisittidae; genus Acanthisitta; species Acanthisitta chloris. Next base: position 57,030 of record NW_008691913.1, read on the forward strand.
TAGTTTTCACACCATGAAACCCAAAGATGAGCTCTTTGAGATTTCATTACTACCACTGTTTGTACTTCTTTAGTATAATGAGCTGAGGCTAAACAGCTGCTAGGCACTAACAGATGATGCAGTTAGAGGACCAAGCTGGGAATCCCTGCACTATTGGAAGCACTAAAAAAAATAGTTTAGGATTTTTGCTACGAAAACAGCAGGGACATGGAATACAGTTCAGGTAAATAACTCCATGATAACATAGAGGCCTAAGCACAAGACAGGATGAGTTACTCTCTCTAGAAATATTGTTTTCACCCCATTACAGGAGAAGCAATGGTGTCACCCAAGTGTATGTTGTAGGCTATAACAGCACTTATCTGATGACCAGCTCACAATTATTTTGCTTTATCTTTTGCCTAGATCTGTACAGCTGTGTTATGTCAGGCCTGTTTGTTGTCAGGAGTTATTCGATGAAGAACAGCTATCTATGAAGTTGAGAAAATGCAAGATGGAAGAAAACCAGCAAGAGATGACAGTGGGGTCCTGAATTTACAGGCATGGAGTGGCTGCAGGATTATAAACAATTCACCAGGAGCTAATCAATGGTCAAAGAAGGCACCCTTGGGGATTTGTAGCACACGTTGCACATGAAAAACACAGAACAGCTGGTGAATTTGGATATAATGTGGACTTGCACACCAGTGAAGAAAAACCAAGGTACAGTGTATCAGCAAAAATAAAAACGCCCTCAGACGTCCTACTGCAAGGAGGAGAAGCCATCAAATGGCATCATCTTACTCCTCTCAGCAAAAGACTTGGGATGCTGAGTAAGCTGCACCAGACTATGGCTCTCATCTAAGGGGGATGAGCATGACTACAGAGAAGAGGAAATTCACTCAGAAGTTCATGTAGACCTCTTTTTAACTTTACATAATTTGTCCTTGAAGTGCTATTATCACTTATAATAATGATTTTATTATACAGGTAAGTCTTTAATCTAACAATAAATTACTGGCTTTGCACTGGTACAAACACGCTTTGTTTACAAGAATTTGAGTATAAAAAGCTGATGAGAATTCAAATGATCTATTCTATAACTCGGCTGGAATGCATTGGCAACACTTGATTTTGTTCTTTGGGGTTTTTTTTCCAAAAATCTATCCTTTCCATCTGGATATTCTCCTTTTTAACTGACCAAACTGAACACACATCTGTGTCAGTAATAGCATAGATTTTCTATTCAAAGGCAAACCAAAAGGATGCAAACAAAACTTCTGTTTTTCTCAATGACTGGGAAACAGAATGCTACATTTTGGATACAGTTGTAAATAGAATGTTGACCAGTTGGAGAAAACAAGTATTGAATGCATCCTTTCTTTAGTGCCATAGATGACAATACTCTATTCTTTTCATTTTAATCTAGAGTACATCTGCTGCTTAAGAATTAGATTCTAAATAAATTTCCAGCATATCTAAAATCCAAGCAGAAATGATAAACCAAATTTTGCAAAGCTCTGTAGAAAATATATTGAGCTCTGAGAAAGAGGATTGTTGACTTCTTCGTGCAACTCATTAAATAATACAACCCATTCTAATTTAGAGTCTGTAGGTAAGGATAAGAAACAGCAGCTCTTGCAGTTTTCATTTGTGGTGGATGTCAGAGGAATGTCTAGGCTAATGTTAATGTAGGATAATTGTCCCACACAAACAATTAGAACTATAGATTTTAATCACTAAAGTAGCTGAATGTGAAACTATTTGTATTAATGCTGAAGCATCTTTCATTAGACAGGCATAGGCCCATTAAACCAGAATACTTTTTGCTTGTATCCAGATCTTTTCTGCAGCACTGCCTACTGTTTCACCAGTCAAAAGAGAATAGCTACTGAGCTGTTGCCAAATTCATAATCCATTGATAGAGAAAAATAAATCTATAATCTGTATATCAATATGTAACTGCATAATTTGTTTTTAATTGGTTTAGAGGTAGGACTAAAATTTTACTTCAGGAAGGATACTTAGAGATATATTTGAAAATATGCCTGCTTTTCTTATGCTTCAATTTGTTCTAAATGTCCTTGTCAAAAAGAAATTAAATTTCTCCAGTCTGTGTGCATATGACCACTTCAGTTAGTGATAAATCTAAGTGGTATCTTTAAGAAGTGGCAAAATTTACCCTGATACCAGCCATTCATCAAAACAACTTGAAACAGCTTAACCAAATAATTCTCTTTACTAAGTCATATATATTGATAACCAGACATATATAGATATCAAATCCAGTATCCTGGGTTAAAAAAACTTTTAATGTTTGCATACACTGCAATTCCTTTGAAGACAAGTATTATAAATAATTGTTACATTGTGTTTTTGTTGTAAGCTAGACATGTGAACCCTGTAGAATGAGTACTATTACTTATTTTTACACGTGTGAATCCAGACAGAGCTTTTCTGTATGTTTCAGAGGGACAATATATTCTTCCATATTCTTTACAAAAATAAGACCTTTTTTGCAATCAACCACACTGTTGTGGTTTTGCCCATGTTCTCCTTCATTCAGATTTTATACTGCTCCACATAAATACTTTTGCATGAAGGCTCCTTCTAGTCCCTTCCTTTTTATTCTGGGTTTTCCTTGGCTGGGTTGAAAACTGACTGGATGGCCAGGCCCAAAAGTAGTAGTTAATGTTGTTGCATTCAGTTGGTGGCCAGACACTAGTGTGGTTCCCCAGGGATCAGTACTGGGGCCAATTCCGTTTAATACCTGTATTGATGACCTAGAAGAGGGAAGCAAATGCACCCTCAGTCAGTTTGCAGATGACACTAAGTTGGGCATAAATGCTGATCTGCTATATGCTAGGAAGGCTCAGGAGAGGGATCTGATCAGGAGGCTGGATCAACAGGCTGAGGCCAATGTATGACATAAGATGAAGTTCTGGGTCCCAAATCTCACCTCCTACAACATGTGGTTTTACATTCTTCCAGTCCCTGCCTTTGCCTTCTGCGATTTGAGTGGTGTGGCTGGAGCACTTGCCAGTGAAGACCAGGCAAAAAAAGGTGGTTGAGGATCATGTGCCATTTTTCTCCACAAGTGAATGATCGTGCAAAATTCCTAATCAAAGTCAATGAACACATAAGTCTAGAGTTTTGTTGCTATACAAAGCATGAATTGGTGGTAACATCCCAATTTCATGGGCTGGGAATGGATACACAGACATTGTTACCAAAACTGCTTATTGCTATATGGATTGCTAAATAAAAATACCAAGGATATTAATTATGCAGTTGATCGTGGAGCATAGTATATTACTGTGCAGAATATTTGCTTAGTATTTAGGGGCCTGTGGCTGGTGTTCATTTCGTTGGTTGTTTGTTTGTATGTTTGTTTTTTTTCTGGAAAGCTAACACCAAATATTATGCATCTAATCTCATCTGTGGATTTTGTTGGAGACCCAGTGTCTTTATCATGGACAGATGGCATCTAGTGCTGGATAAAAGTAAAGGACATACACAAGATTAAAGATTCTGTGACCCAAATTACTACTCAAACTTATCTGCATTAACATTAAACTGAATAAAAGTATTGGGGAGAAGGACTCTGCCTTGCAACTGTGTATTTCTGGTCTTCTGATCCAATATACATTGTCAATAGAAGAAAATGTAATTTCAAGTTGCAGAAGAAATTTCAAAATAAAACACAGCTCCCTCATGTCATTAGAGGTTCATATGAAATAAACACCTTATGGACTGCATCACAGGAAATAAAAGATTTTCTCTTTAGATCTAGCAGACAGAGCTTCAGTGTTTTATACCCTTAATGAAAGTATACTCATTAAGGTGTTCTGTAACTGCCTGTGTTAATTTTCTACACATTTTTATTTCCTCTATCATAACATTTCTGATAAAAGTAAATGATCTTTCAAATATGACTTATATAATGATATAAAGTTAATTCACGCAAAGGTATTTAAAATCATCATTTATCTCTCTAATCATAAAAACCAATTTCTCAACAAAATATGAGCTGAGGATATAAACATATGCAAATATATGAATAAAATGAACATTAGTGTAAAAACGTTTTCAGTAATTTTGAGAAATTACATTAAAAGCAGGCAGAGTCAAGGGCTGGCATTGAAACATATGCAAATAACAATAATATATTTCTTAAAACTTCATCCATAACAAAATCATTCCCAACACTGACACTTCGTAAATGAAAAATTGTTTCAATGACTCTAGGATTTTGTAAATAAAGCTGACAATGTATTATCTAAACAGAAATGGAAGATATCAGTAAGAAACATGCAGAAGATCCCTACTTCTGAAGCACAAGGCCTCTCAATGTTTTGCTTTAATTTCCAATCATGTATCTCTCTGTTGAATTCCACTAAAATTTTCAAAAGAGACCCAAGACATAACCTTATGGTTCTAAAGCAAGGCTCTGTTGAAGAAAAATCCTTTTAAGTTCCGCCAATATTTTCACCTAATATAAAAGACAAAAACATTTGAGAAAATGACCCAAGTATCTAAAATGTACAAAAAAAAAGAAAAAAGAAAAAGAAAAAAAAGAAGAAAATGCTGTGAAGTGATCCTTATAGCAGCAAAAATTTTTTTTAAAAGCTTAATAACTCAGTCATTTTGGTTTCAAAACGAGTGCCAGAAAGTTCCATAAATGACATGAAAAATTGTTACTGCTCCCTCCCCCATGCCTAATGAAGCAGCATCTGTACTTGTAGATGCTTTTCTAGCCTGTTCTTAAGATGGCTAGAAATGAAGACTGCACTGCCCCTTCCCAGGTATTTTCAGTATTTCACTACTATTTCTTTTCTTAATATCTTACTTGACTTTGCTGCAACAGAAGTCCATTATTTCATGTTCCTAGCACCTGAAAATGTGGAGGATAGACTATTTGCTTCCCTTTCTCATCAGCTTTTTACATGTTTGAGGACTGTTACATCCTGTCCATAATCTTAGCCTTGTAACACATTTAATCCTTTGTCATGTGCTCTCAAGCCCTCATCCTTTTCAGGGATCTTATTGACACATTCCAAGGAATGTCCAAATCTCTACTTTCTTAAAGGGCAGTAATCATTGCTCTGTGCTGTGTGTAGCTTCTATGCTCAGTCAAGTCAGGATGAGAGGAGAGAGGTGCAAAGTGGAAACTTTTGCCTTTCTGAAGGGAGACAGCATCTGTGGAAGGGCTGTACATGCATCTGTTTTGCATAGGAGCTTTATTTCAAATTTCTTGCAGAGTATTTTTCTGTCTACTTTTTTACTAATAGTGTTTATGCCTCTTCCAATATAGCTGAAATTTATTTTCCTCCCTGTGATGTTTTAACTTTCTGATGTTTTTGTAAATTCCTTGAGATGTTGCTCCCATTTCTGCATCCATGCAGCTAATTATTGCAATGTGAAGCACTTTGCACTGGCTTTTCTCACAATTAATCCTGGTTTTTTAGGCCATTTCCCAAACTATCCAGATCATTTTGAATTATAATCTTGTCTTCTCCCACACTTGCAACTTTCTCCAGCTTTATTTCAGCTTCAAATTTAGTAAGCACATTTTACATTTCATTGGTATTTCACCTGGGACATTAATACTAATAAAGAATAATACATGTCCAGGATGATGATTTTCTTTGAAAATGGAATTGACATAGCCTCCTCTTTTGACAGTGAAGCCTATTAACTCTCTGGAAATGTCTTTTTCCAGCAAGTGTTGCATCTCCACTACAAAGCCAATCAATAGAAAATGTCCTTTCTTAAGAATGTCCTCTGAAACACTTTCAGAAGCACTATTTAAGGACAAGATCTGAACTATCTGCTTCTTGTTTTCATCTCCACAAAGCGTTTTAACTGGTAACAAGATGGTTTTGGCAAATCCATGTTGGCAGATACTTCTTACTTTGCAGATGCTTACAAATAGTTTCATTACTTTATCATATTTCAATGAATTGTAATTTAACAGTCTCCTGTAATCCCTTGAGTTTTCTTGGGTTTACACACAATTTTTTTTCTTTTTTTTCATTTTAAATATGCACAGTGAATTTACATGTTTTGCTCTCTTAACATTTAATTTCCTTGACTTTCTGAAAATAACTACTGCTCTGAGACAATCTGAATATGTGACTGCCTAACTAGTTTTAAAGTTTTATATTGTGTTTTTCTCCTAGTCTACACTGAGAGTCCCTCTCATTTTGCTAGTATTATTTATACTAGTCGTTAAAAACGGGTGATCTTTTTGGACATCCGTGATGAAAATATAATGATTTCCTTCCACTGACATATGGACCTATATTTTCCTTGAGAATACTTTTGCTGGCAATGTATAATAATACATGTCCATTGCAACACAATGTCTTGCTCTCCTTGATATCTTCTTGCAACTTGAATCACATTTTATAGTTCAACCTTTCTGATTTTGTCTTTATAAACAATTATACTATTCTTGTATGCTTGGTTGGGGCTTTTCTTCTTTGTACTAGAAGTTATTTTTATTTATTGCTTATTGTTTTATTATCATTACTGTTTTAGTCAGGTTAAACTGCAAGATTGCAATTTACCAGTGTTGGTCATCTGCACTTACCTTTCATTTTTCCTCTTTCAATTCCTTAAAGATCTGCCAGGTCTCCCTAATTGCTTTTGACTACAGACCACCACATTTGCCCCAAGTTTACTTTTCCACGAATGCAGCAACAGCTCTCAAAACTCTCTTAGTTATTACTCAGAGAATTTCAAGGGGTCCATTTTTCGTCTACACTCTAAATCTCAGATGTCATCCTTTGTATAAACTGTCATTTCTCTTAGACTTCTCATTGACTTCCTTGAAAATGAATTGGACTGTAGAATAGTTTAGGTTGCAAGGAACCTTTAGAGACTGTCTGATGAGACCTGCCACGTAGAACTGAGCCAGGTTGGATGATAATAAAGCATAGTCCTTTACAATACTACCCAAGTCATCCAAGTTTTCTGCTGTGGTAATTAAAACATACTCTTGAACTTGAATCAAATATCTAGTTCAAAAACCTCTTGCCAGATAGGAGACTTTCATAATGTATATTGATTAATAGAAGTTATTTTAAACCCCAAATAACTATGTTTGAATAATCAGAACATGTTTGTTGTGACTAACCAGGTCCCACTAATGCATGAAACTGGGACTGTTCTCTTGCTTGGAGCAAGTCTACAGTCTTTCATGAAAAACAAAAGTGAGGTGCTAAACGGTTGTCTCCAAGATCCTCAGTGCTGCAGAAAATCAGTCTTGTCAGTATTTGTATGGGTTTCTGCTTGCAAAGAGAGGTAAATTAACAATGAACAAGAATTACAAGTGTGCTGTCAAGATTGAGAATGAATTATTCTTATAGACAAAGGTCACTCTGCAGCATGAAGGATTCTGCATGCCTGTAAATGACCCAAAGGGTCTTATATAATTAATGTAAGCATCTCAGTGTAACAGGCATGCCTATACAGACTGCTTTTCGGGTTTTACAGCCCACAAATGAGAAGTGAAAGATAGTGTTCAACTCCCAGTCCCTTTCTCCCTCCATTTTGATATATGCAGAGATAAAATCATCTGTATTGTTATGTTCTATATTGTTTCGTTGAGAATAGGCAGCTTACCTTATTGTCTTAAAAACTTGCAATTAATTTGCATAAATTGTTTTCTGGTGGTGAGACATACATGGAGTGAACTTATTTTAACTTTTAAAATGAAAAATGAAACTCAAATGGATTTTACATAGGAGTCTCTAAAAAAAAAAGTTGAATAACAAATGCTACTGTAATGGCCTTTAACTACCTTAGAACTTAGGTTTTGAAGATTTCTGACACATAGGTACTACTAGTCTGTGTGATTTACATAATAACTTGTCCAAGTAATTTACATGAGTAAATCCTGTACTAGCTACAAAGTACTAATGTTCAGTGGTGGAATCTCTGATAGCAAACTGATGTGTGAAATCAAAGGCCTGATAAAGCACATGTTGAAATGATAAATTCAAATTGGAAATCAGAGGCTCTCCAAATCAGTGGAATACTTCCCATCAAAACCCGAAAGGGATGCTTGGACCTGCTGTATTCAGAAGCAATGCCACTATCCTAACAATGGAAATACACACAATTCCACTTGTAAAATTTGCCATCTCCTAATTTCAGTTATGCACTAAACTCTGAATAGATTCACATCATGTGAGGGCATGGTTACAGTATCTATACAAAGTTTCTAGACCAAAGATTCCCAAGAGGGTAGACAACAGCAGAACAGAAAGGAGACACAGTTCTGAACTTCTGCCAAAGGAGTGCACACCTCAATTAAAGGTTAACTCTAGTGCTTCTGCTGTGCAATGAGAATTCTTGAGAGTGACAGGTTTAGTGGCTCTGTAAAGGCCCTGCAAGGGTCACTAAGCCCTTTATATCAATTTCTTCACTTTAAAAGAAAAAAATGTAGATAATGCATTTTTTTCTTCTCAGGTAACTATTATTATCTGCTAGTGTAAAATAAAAATGATTCTTCACTGAAGTTCATTATTTTCATAATTTATCTAAGTGGCAGCATGAAACTTGCATCTAGAAAAGAAATAGGAAAATGTCTAAATTCATCCAATTTCTGGCTATGTCTGTATACAAAAAAATAAAATTAATAATCAAAGAAGTCTGGGTTTACAAACTACTGATACCTCTGTGTGCTACAAATTATGATCAGATTGATATTACCAGTTTACAAGTGAAACATGCCAATCTTCTGAAAAGAGATTTGTCTACAAAAAAAGATTGGGAACTACAACTCTTGATTATACAGATGAAGTAAGAGCCAGAATATTATCAACCTTTGAACTAGATAGAGCACACACACTGCAGTTCAGAAAGATAATGTATTTCTTCTGGTTCAGCCTTTAGAGGGATCTGGAGATCTGTTTCTACTACTAGAAATTAAATGCATAGTAGTCACCCTCCTCAAAAAGAAAAAAAGAAAAATCTAATTCTAGACATCAGTTCAGCCTTTGAATGACTGAAAGAAAAACTATCCAACAAGAAAAACTGAAGAACATGTCTCTGAATTCCATGCAACCATCACTTTGGAGCCATGCCTTGGTTTAAGGGAAACAGATGCTTACATTAATGGCTTTAGATATAACTTGCCAGAAGATTCAACTATGTCAGCTAACTGAATTATGAGGCATTTCAAATATATTCCAATAAGGGGAAAATATATTTCCTTCAAATTATGGTTGAAAAAAAGCCTAAAAAGAGGTAAGACACTGAAATCTTCAGCTACTTGTGTGACACCACTTCAGTAACACAAAATTTATTCCAATTTAGGCCTGTGGAATGTTGGAATGACTCCTTGTGTACTTGAGAAAAATGGATAAGAAAGATCCCTTTATGCTCCAGATCTAGATATTAACATTACATTTAATTAATCAGCTATGCATTTTCACCATAAACTAAGAAATAGCCTAATCTTCTGGAAGAGAATCATTGCCAAAAGTATCATGTTGTTACATATATTGTCTTTGGCTCATGCGGAACACTCAATTTTAAAGGAAGATAGGATAAAAAATTTGAATGGCTTGCATCATTCCAATTAATAATAGATTATTTTTTAATTGTCAAATAAATTTACTGTGTTTTCAATGATTAGAAAGGCTTCCAGGGAAAAAGAAGTGTCAGGGTGTAATAAATTATATGTTTACACTCTGTGCTTTGTGTCAGCTTCAGAACATCTACATCTTATGCCATTAGCTCTTCAGGTTGCAAAGGAAGAAACAGATAATTTCATAATTAATGATAAACTCCCATCTAAAGACTTAAGGCCTATTGAATATGTCAATGCAGAAGCACTTAAGAAAGTTAATCTGAAGTAACTTTTAAAGTGGATTAATTAAAGCAAATTAAAGTCCTGTATTGATCCTTTTATTCAGATTTTCAGTGCCTTTAATTCAATGTAGTCCACTTCAGACTTCAAAGTGAATTAAGCTAAACTAAATTAGGGATGCTTTAATTCTGAATATGTGTCTACATTGGGATTAATGTATTTTGGCATGTTTAACATTTAACATGCACAGGGCTACATAAACAGCAAAAAAACCCAACAAAAGCCTACAGTGAATTACTTACTTTGTAACAGCTGTCTGTGTTCACATAATGTCTCTATAGAAACTTCAATGTAAGGTGAACCTTTTACCTTGGAATGATATGGGGCAAGCAGGTCATTTATTCATATCTTACATTGACATGTTGAGTATGTCCTTATTTTCCCACTCAATTGATTTGGGCAAATTTTCTTCAGCATCTAAGACAATTATCTTTTAATACAATTAAGTCTGAAAGAACTCAATGAGAAACTGACTTCCAAAGATAAAACAATGCTATTTTGTGTGTGTGCTGTTAATCTCTCTCACATGAACAGCTCATTTTTTACAGAAGATCTTAGTAAGATAGTTTTGATGGAAAATTGTTCTTCATTCCTAAGCATGGTAATGACAAAGCTTGTTCTCCTTTCTGAGCAGTGAATGAAAAGAATCTCAGAAATACATTGCTGAACTGACTTTGCTGGACTTTTTTTGTAAAGAAATTGCTCTGTTAGGCAAGAAAGATGCAATCTGAAAACATCTTTAAGTCTTTCCAGAGAAATCAGCTATCTTAGAGTTTCTAAATTTTTATACATAGCTTGAAAGGTGATTCAGCATATCATGTAAGAGAATTTAGTAATATAGAGCAGAAGAAAAATAAAAAATATATACTTGTTCTTAACAAACTTTTAGCCTGTACCATAAATGTCACTTCCTATATCTGATATGTAACAAGTACATTAATCAATAAGTCATTCTTCGGCTGAGATCTCACCAAAATGTTTTTAATTGCATATAGACCATTAATTTACAAAAGCAGTTCAGAAATATAAACACAACCTCAGAAAAAGGCAAAAGAAATTGGAAGGAAAAAATTTCAAGTATTATTATAAACAAGTAACTGTTGTCATTCAGGTTGTCATAAAATCACATGTAATTTCCATTAACAGTCACCTGAAGCAAATACTTTATGAAATTTACAGACCAGAAATTGTTTAACCACCAGTGGTATTGAACAAAACCTGAAAGCTGACATAAATACAGCTGACAGGAGAGGTGCCCTATCAAAATATGTACAGTCCCTCAGCCAAAAAGATAATCTTTATATATATATATATTTCTCAAATGTACATGATTAAGAGTAGGCTTAAAGTATATATCTATTTGTGGCATTAATTCAATGGTTACTGCATCGTTTCTACTGCTTGTTCTTTTTCTGCAAGCCCCTCAAGTTTGTAGAAAAACTTTTTCAAACAAATGTGTTCAACTAAAAATTGCTCTTGTGTTTCAAGACGTGTTGGGGTTTTTTTGTGCCTTCCATTTAATTATGCCTTATTGGTGTCCATTACCTCCACCTATGGATTGTTTGGCCTCATAGGACAGATTACGTGAATAGAGTTGTCATGTGCAGTAATGGAATGATTTTCCTGTGAATAGAATTTGTTCAGACAGCTGATTTGGTCAGTCAGTTTTAGGCCTCTGAATAGAAGCTAATGTGTGTCAGGATGAAAATCATGAAAAGTATTTTAATGTGATAAATGCAGACATCATCAGACAAAGCTTTTGTGAGATTACCTGAAACTAGGGAATGATAAATGACTCTTTCTGACAAACTATTGAAAGACATGTGTTTTGTTCTGCTAATTCAATCAGCTTAAATATGTTTTTAGCATTTGCACTTTTGCTTCTGCTCTGAAGAAATAAGCAAATCATGTCTCAGCTTCCACTGGAAAAAAAGTATCTTTAATGCAATAGAGGATTGTATTACATCACTGGTTAGAAAATTGATTTTCAGAATAAAGCATGTCAGTGGCATTTCAGATCTGTAAAAACAGCAGAGAATATTAATGAAAACCTCGATCAAACTAGCACTTGCATTATTATTTCATTATTTGAATCAAAGTCCTCTAACATTCTCCCACCATTTTCAGCGTGTAGACATTTAAAAAATTTCAGACTGCAGTATAGAAGACATAAACTTTTGAGATCCACTAGGGAAACAGCACATGAGCCCCAAAGGGTGGACAGGCTGCAGCTTGAAGAAAACAGATCAATGTGTGAGCTTAGAGTGCTGGAGGAGCCAGGTGTCCTAAGGGACCTTTTATTTAAGCCATGCCCTGCCTTAAAAGTATTTGAAATCACTGGAGGAAATAATCTGTCAGATGTAAGAGCGAACTAGAGTTTTGTAGAAGAAAAGCTGTAATCTTAATCAGTTTAGAAAAGAAGGGTAAGCAAAGCCAACCTGGTTATGAAAAGGATCCAGGAGACTATGCAGGCTGAGCAGTACTCAAGTGATCTTAAAGCTAAAGGAGGAAAAGTAAAGAGTTTTTCACCTTTTAAATTTTTTATTGTTTCTTAAGAATAGTAAGTGCCACAACAAGTCTGCGAATCCTGTGTTCTATATTTTCACTGATGTGCATCTCCTCATGGGGGAAAAATAAACAATTCCTCTAACTGAAATACAGTGCTTACTGTTTTGATCTAGTGAGGAGGTGTCCCTGCCCATGGCAGGGAGGGTTGAGACTAGATGATCTGTAAGGTTCATTCCAACTCTTAAATTCTATGATTCTATGATTCTAGTGGGAATGCCTGCAGGTAAATCTTTGTCCCTTGCTTTGCTAAGTTTATGCTTTCAGAAATCACAGCCTACAATCCACCTCCTTTTCATGACAATTAAAACAGATAATTCTCCTGGGGTTTTTATCTGCCTACTTGCTATTTATGTTTGGGGATTCATATATGCCCTCTCCTCTCTTTTTAATGCATTAAAAATAAAATGGTTATTTAAACCAAAAGTACATGCAGATTTTTCTAAGGTAATTACTGACCTATGGAACACAGTATGTTTGAAAAAAGTACCAATACAGTACAGTAGTAAAAGCTGCTAATACATAATTCAAGAACTTCAAATTTATTTTAGATTCATAATACTTCTTTTGCTTTTCTGTATCACTGGAGTGCAGATAAATAGTAATAATTTGACAAAAACTAGCAAAACGCTGCCGTATGTTCTGTTTTTGATAAAGACACAAGAAACACTTGTTCCTTTTTTTGTCAAGCTTCTGCTAATATTTTCAGAATAACTTTTATGGTTTGCTTCCACAAATAAGTTAATCTTCTTTGCAAATAAATTTAATTTAATTTTAAATTTGTGTAATTTAATTTCATTCTTTTTCATCACATATCAGTGTGGACCACTGTTCTTTATCTTGTTCTTTACATAACGCAGCAGTATTCCAGATAAACGGATGATTACAAAATATGGATTAAAGGCTGGCCTTAATTTGTTTTCTGTAATTTCTTTATCTTTTGTAAATATCAAACCTGATAAAATTTTCTCATGGTTGGCTTCTAATATCTTCTTTTACTTCTATTATGTTTCTGTATAAACAGAAGGAAATCCTAACTATATTTTTGTTGGAGGATAATTTTGTATTTCAGTTCTATTCATGTTCTTAATTTTCACGTTTTATTAGCTGAAATCAATGAATTTCTGGACACATCTGAATATACTTCACTTGAAAGTTTTTTTTCCAGGTGTTTTAATCTGAATTTCAGCTAGCTTGCTTGTGTTCTCTCTCTGTCATGCTATCTTTGGAATATGAAAAGGAGTAGGAAAGTTAGAATTGTCCTTTCTGCTATGTTTAGCATCATTTTACTTCTAAGAGCTGCAGAAGTTCCCCCCCTTTCCAGCTCTGATGCTGCAATTATTGGTGTGTCACTTGAATCAGCAGAGTGCACCAATGAAAACAACCACATGAGAAAAGGTCTAAATTAATGCCTAGCACCCAATATCTCTTCTATTGTCTGTCATTCATGTTTGCCTATTAATATTCATGTTAATGGAAGCTCTATATTTTCTGACACAGAAAGTAATTCTACTACATGAATCATCTTAATACATTTTTGCTTTCTCTAAACTGTAATTATCCTGCTTTTTAACGATCCCTTAAGGAATTCCATTTTATCCTGTTCCTGTGCAAAAAAACCCTGAAATTATAAGTATTAAAAAAAAAGGAACAAAATGTGTTTTGCCTAGTTAAAAAAATTGTGTTATCAGAATATTGTGGGGAAAATTATTAATCTTCACTTATTAAATATTGGATTTACCTCACCTAGCCCTGTGGGAAAAGCCAAGTTGTTCATCTATTTTTAATTTGAAAACCACCTGAGACATAACCAAATATTTAGATGCTTTTTTATTACCAAGTTAATTTGGTAAATGTTTTTACAGCCAAAATATAAATATAACTTATGTATTCCACTGTACCATGTTATACTCTCATTTCTTCATAATTTTGTTTCTGAATAAAGCCAACATAGTATACCCTGGAAGGTGCAATTTTCTTTTTATGTGCCCAAAATTACTTTGGATGAGGCATACAAATTCTACAGATGTATTCTGTCTGTTCTATAGATTAATTCTAAGACCCATTTGCTGATTCCATTCCATCCCTTTAAAAATATGCAAACTTGAAGAAATGAATGTCCCACAGCTTTTATTACACCTGAAACAAAGTATTGAAGTGTTTTTATTCTGGCTATGTAGTTCAGGCTACCGTCAGCAGTATAGCTGTGAGTCAAAGCTTAATCAAGTCATGTCATGTGACTAGCCCATATTATTCTATATGCTGCTTCAGTATATATTTCTTCATACAACACCACTAAAGTTAGTTAATTTCACAAGTTTCAGAAATTTACAGCTAGCTGAAGCGTTGGTGGGGTTTTTTTTAACGATGATAGTGGATGTTTCTTCTTTTCCTTTGTGATTCTACAGTTATTGTAGACACTTGAAGATACATTACATCCTTATATGTTGCTTGGAGGACATGAAGTCAAAAATATTTTCTTGTTATTGCCTCAAACTTAGAGCTTTCCCTTCATAACTGAGGGAAACTGCAACAATTAAGTTCTTCTCAAGAATTACTGTTCTGTGTCTATTATGCCACCATCCATTTATATTTCAAGGCCTCCAATCTTGCAGAAAATATGCAATCTTTACATCACTTTAGAGAAAAGCAACAGAATGTTTTAATTTCAGATTTGAAAATTCTTTAATAACTAATTACTGTACATGTATATGAAATTTTAGTCATGGTTTGAGGAGTTTTAACTTCATGTGATCACCCTTACAGCAACTAAGGGACCTCATTTCTCAGACAGAATGAGTCAAACAAGGTCAAGCATTACATGCTATTTTCCATAAACTTTATTCCCTGTAAAAATCAAAATACAAAGACCTGCTGAGAAATTCTTATTTCTTTGCATTTCAGTTTGTTTATACAATAGTAATAAATTAATGACAATTTATGTCATAGAATATTCTAAAATTGCTATGAGACTGCTCCAAGTTACTACATAACTCATTACATTCTATAGTCCTTGTTACAGGATTTTTATCTTCTTTTGTCCCAGTCCACTTCTCAAAGACCAAAGATCATAAATCCCCACACTTCATGTTATGGAAATATGTACATTTATATATGACAAATTCGTACTCCAGATCACAGATCTTAATTTAGCACTTATATCTTCCTTGATAATTATGCTGTATTGTGCTGGGTTTGGCTGGGGCAGAGCTAGTTTTCTTCACAGTGGCTAGTATGGGGCTATGTTTTGGATTTATACTGAACACAGGGCTGATAATGCAGAGATGTTTTTGTAATTGCTGAGCAGAGCTTACACAGAGCCAAGGCCTCTTCTGCTTTCCATACTGTCACTTTGGCAAGGAAGTTGGGGGTGCATGGGAGATTGGGAGCTAGGTGCAAGTGGCCATACATACTTGGAGAATTGTTTATTTGGAGTTGAGCCAAATAGTTGGATTCATATCATTTCCCAATGTGAAAGTGTCATATACCGTACATAAACCTCTTCCATGAGAATAAGCGGATTAGCTTTTGCTATTTCTTCTAATCATTTTCTCAATCTATAAGCACTATATTACCTTTATTTATCTAAGACTGGTTCTTACTATCTGAGGAGTTCCTACTCCTTAATTCTTGCAAGCAAAAAAAAAGCAGGTGTATCTTTTCGACGGATGAACTACCATAGTTCTGACAGAATTATAAATCTCTATGCCATGCACTGTGAAATTACCACAGTCTGTGTATCATTACTAAGCACCTCACACGAAGTATGCAAGAGTCTTCCTATGGATTTCCATGAATAGCAGATGAAGGAGAAAATATTAATAATTCTGGTTTTAAAATATATTAAAAGGGCAAAGCAGCAAAAGGGAATTCTGTCTGAAGGACTGCTGCTTACCAACAGGTCTTATGGGAGAAACAAGTGCCCCTCTCAGAAGAGAGAGACATAATCCTTAAGCAGAGATCCTACTGCACCAAAACAGAGTCTACAGTGGCTGCCAAAACCACTGTATGAATTTGTAGACCTGGGAAAAAAGAAGGGACCATAACAGCAATGCTTAAAATTTTGCAGAGCAAAGAAGTTGGCTTGTCCATATTATTTTAAACTATCTTTCTATAATGAAGCAATGAAAATCTTTGGTGATTTGTTAGAATCCTGTGGTAGTGCTGTGTGCTAGCATAAGCACCTTAAAATGATGTCTTGCATAGTGTGAAAACACAAGAAACAAAATTGCTACTACTTTTCAAATTAAATCCAGTATTATTACCTTCCTTTTTCTAATTTGAGTAGCATTTATTGGCAGACACAAGCATCTGAATCTGGAGCACAGTCCATATTCCTCTGATGAGCTCAGCATGTGATTGTGACTGTGTGATTTTCTTTCTACTTTGTTTGGTTTGGCAACAAACCGAATTATCTCCTTGAAAGAACTATGCAGCAAGGCTTTTTTATCCAAGGTTTTCCCTTAGAAGCATAAGTGAGAAGAAGTCTGCACAGTCTACCAGAAGCTGGGCTGGCTCCAGAGAAATGTAAACAAAGATAGAGATATTTCAGAGTTATTAATAAAAAAAACCCTAAACAGCAAACCTCAACTAGGAAGGATTTTCTTAAGTACTTGTTAAGTTTTCTCACAGAATATATTTTAATGTCTCAGATTTACCACAGCATTTAAGATACTACATGATAATTAAGGGTCTTGTCCTCATCATGTGCATCAAAATATACGGTAGGAAATTATCACAAATGATCACCAGTAACAGCTGAATACTTTTATTTTCTTCCCTCTGCCACTGTCATTTTATAATTGTTTTGGGTCCATTGTTGATTTTTTCAATGCTTTCACAAGGGATGAGCTCAAAATCTTAGTAAACTATAGCCTCAAGAAACTCACCTTCCCTGCCAAAAGAAGACATATTCTAGGTGTACCTGGACATTTCACAGCCTCATCACATACTCAGTATGAGACCTCCAAGTCTCAAACCAAGACTACCAAGTCTTAACATTCAAAGTTCATTAATCAAGAACAAGTAAATATTAAATTGAAAAATATAACAAAGAAAGCTCCTAAAAGACTGAAATTAATTTATTTGAAAGGTTTTTGTTCCCACACTAATGGAAGTAGAAATTGTTTTGCCTCAAAATTTGAAGAAAATCATAAAAGGCTTAATGATGCAAGCTTTCAATGAAGTTCAGGAAAGTGAGAGTATTTGCTGTTGAAAAGGAGAAAAGGATCATATTGGTAATTTCTGAATAACAATAATTTTCCTCTTTGAGATATGTTTCCTCTGCACCAAAATACTTGCTATTATATAACTTCAGAATCAAATATCCAAATATTAAATCACAAATTGAGGAGTAAACTGTAAAATTGCTATATGCTCACATAACATGCTGTAAAATAAATAATAATCACACTACTACAGATATAATTTTAAAATATCTTAATCTGTCAGTATTTCATATGTTAATTCTGTCTTCCTGCATTCCCCAAAAGTAGTATTAAAAACCTATAGTCACTTTTATAAAAACTACACTATTTTAACAATAAAACCAAATTCTTAACTAAACACTTCAGCCTACTTCATATGAGCCTGGTTCAAACTTTTTTCCCTATTTTAATTTCCAAAAGATTGCTTCACCCCTACTCCCCAAAGCAAAAATAAAATTTGTTAGCCTGAGAAATTGTTTAAGCCTTTAATTCAAATTTAAATGATAGGTTGATCCCAATACTAGTCACAGCTGAAATTAAAAAACCTGTGTAAGTTCTGTTCAATAAAAAGTTAGACAAAGAAAGATCAGCTTTCATAGCCTGTGAGTCCCTGTGGTCTAAAAAGAGACTAAGGCACAATTTCCCAACTTTAACAAACTGTGGATATACCAACACAGAAAGTGTTGCACAAAGCAGCCATAATAGCTCATCCTGACCAAACCTTTGTACTAAAGCAGGATAGTTTGACAAGAAAAAGAGGGGACATGTGTTGGAGTAGACATTTCCTATAGCACTGAGTATCAGTCCATCTCTGTCTTACTGGTGTGCGCTCCAGGACTGCCCTAAGCAGCTCCACTAATCAGTGAGGAATGTAGTGATTGACCATATATTTATTCAATGTCCTTACCACAATATCCACTTAAAGGCTGACAAGGTGATCGATGCTTGCAAGAACATACAGGCTGTAACAAGGTCTCATAATCAGCAAACTGTTTATGTGGACTTTGATTAATAAGCACTGGTTTACAAAGAGGAAGAAGGAAAGTTAAAGGAGTGAATCTAACACACTATAATGTAAACAATTTTTTTCCCATACATCCAACTTACTTATCTCTCTTCTCTTTTCAGGGCACAAGTGCAACTACGATTACCTTCATTCAGGTTAAGTTTAACTCCGCATATCTAAGCTCACTTATTAATAACTGATTGTTTAACTAAGAATAGACAAATTAACATGTATTTGATCTGACTATTTCTTACTGCCCTTAAATTAAAAATGAGAGAGTTTACACATATATTCCACTCTTTTTAGGATGTATGTTTTGAATTAAATACTACAGCTTTTGCATCGGTGTCTTGGGAATTGAACTAAATACACAGTACTTGCTTTCTGTTTTCCTTCAGAAATACATGTTGAGGAGCAGTGTACCCCATGGTCTGACAAAATCAACCAGCAGGCCAGTCTTAAAAGGTCTAAATTACTGTGATCACTTTATGTCAAAGTTTTGTGACTTTTCATTAACTGGCAGCTGGATGCTAAACTAAAATCAATTTAGACTTCAGAGGATGGTTTTGATTATACTTACCTTTTGTGGGCTCTCTAGTGGCCAGACATACTCCAGACAAATTTGTGCTTCAATTTAAGGTATCCCCAAGTGAAACTAATCAGGTTAGAAATTCTCTGAAAATGAAACATGCAAAAATCAGCCCTCTTTAAAGACTTCATAAGGAACCTTTTATAATTCAACAAATATTGAAGCTATTCAGAGCTAAAAGAATGTATATTACATGGTGGTGTCTAGAGAGCAGACCCACATCTGAATTCTAGACCACCCACTATCAGTACATTTAAGACAAACTTTGGCATGTGAGAGGAGAGCATCATTGCCATAGCCATCTGGACCACATATCCAAGTAAACATCAGGCAACTGCAACCTCTAAGTATGTGATTTTTTTGTCCTTTTCATATCTTTCCAATATTTTATCTGTGCTATGGTGCATAATTAATACAACATTCCAGTATACACTGCCGGGTTGAATATGATCTAAAGGGTCTCCACATAATGAAGGGTTATCCTTACTCATAACTATCCATAGGTATGAAAATGCAGTATTTGCTTGTCTTCCCAAAATACAATAGTAAAAACTCAAATCATTATAAGTGCCTTATTTTCCACAGGAAAATTAGTCCTGAGTGGGCACCACCCACTTTTATTTACCTGATTTTTTGAGAATTACTACTATACAGATGTGCTACTGCTACATAGACAACATTAAAGATACTTTTGAAAACTACCAAAAATATGATGCTATCTCATGCATAACTTTTTTCTGCCTTTGAATTACTGAATACAAGAAATTCAGAGGCTTTATGATATTCTGGCAGGCAGAAATTACAGAAATATCCATACAATATATTGCCAAAGAGATACATGCGTAACAGTATAACTTGTACAATAAACAGGAATGTTAAAATATTCATTACTTTGTGATGATTATTTACTCATGACTGAGCATAGAAAAATCCCTCTCTCTCCTTTTCATAAGCTCTCTTAAGGTACTGGAAGGCCACAATGAGTTCTCCCTGAAGCCTTCTCCTGGCTGAAGAACCCCAGCTCTCAGCCTGTCTTTGTAAACCTGTGCTCCATCCCTCCAATCATATTTGTGACCCTCTCTAACATCTTTCTTGTGCTGAGGACCCTAGAGTTGGATGCAGCACTCAAGGTGAGGTCTCACAAAGGCAGAGTGGAGGGGGGGGAATCGCCTCCCTTGACCTACTGGTCACGTTTCTTTTGATGCAGCCCGTGATGCAGTTGGCCATATCTCTCCAAATGAGCAACATTAATTTGTGTGGAACTTTATCTGCAGCCTTACAGAACTCCAGGTAAAGGACACTTGTGACTCTTCTCTTGTCCAATGGTGTAGTCACTCTCTTGTAGAAGGCCACTGTAATTAGTTTGACATTCTTTGCCTGTGGTGAAAGCATCTTGGCTGTCTCCAATTACCTCCCTGTCTTCAATATCTTTCAACATGTTTTCCAGGAGGATCTGTCAAATGATGTTATGACACAGTGGTGAGGCTGACTAACTCGTAGATTCCAGGGTGCAGTATTCCCTTTTGTCTAGTCACTGGGGACTTCACCTGACAGCCATGACTTTTCAAGCATGATGGAGTGTGGTTTGGCAACTACATCTACCAATTCTCTTAGGACCCTGGGAAGCATATATCTCATTTTTTCCCATGATCTTCTACATTCTCAGGTTCATTAGATGGTCTTGAACCTGATCTTCTCCTACAGTGTGAGACACTTTGTTTCCCAAGTCCTTGGCTTGAGGTCCAGGGACTTGAGATGTATGGGAAAAGTGATTGCCAGTGAAAACTGATGAAAAAACTGTTGAGTACCTCAGCCTCCCTCACGTCAGTTGTCACTAGTTATCCTATCATATTCATCAGAGGGGTGCAATTTAATTTCTCTAGCATGTTGCTTATTTCCCTGCCGCCTGTTACTCATGTTATATGCATTGGTACAGAGACATTTCAGTTAACTATTGATCATGTCATGTTACCAGAAGAACAAGCCTTAATTCTGCTAAGGTTTTTCATAGGCATTTCTCTGTTGGCTCCTACTACATCAGCCTCTTCCCTGTTACTTAAAGTTCTACCCTCTTCCCCAGTTTAGTTTATAGCTATCCTTATAAGTCTGGCCAGTTTGTTGGGAAAGATGCTCTTGTGGGTTGAATTCTATCAGCTCCCAAAAGGCCTAGCTTCTCAAAGGTAGGTCCATGATCATAGAAGCCAAAACTTTGGATAACTAGGCAGCACCACTCCAAAAAATATTACTTGAAGACCTGAGCATATTAAGATGCTAAATGGACAGAGGGAAGATACAGAGTTTTATTAAACTAAGAAGTTCAATATCATTCATAGAAAGAAGAATGTTTCTATTCATTCCTTCTAAAATTGATGCATTCATTCATCAAAATCTGTGGACAAGGAAACAAATGCCTTCTAAAATGAAAACCATGAACAGTTTTCTTTCTTTTTCTCCAGTGAATACATGTGCTGCCCCACAGGACAGTGGTGTTTAGTTTCTAAGAGAGAAATTTCCTGTATATTACCCAATGTTTTCAGGTCTTTCATTTATCTTGTAAATAAGACATTGACATCAGGCAATTGTTGCCAAAAAGGAAAGCCAAAAAACCAAACCAAAACTACAACAACAAGCACACACACACACACTCCAAACCCAAAAACCTTTCTGCAAGTAAATCACAGAAACCTTTCCTTTTAAAATAGATCAGTCTCTTTGTGCACATCAAAGTGATTGCAACCCGTTCTTGAAGAGATGAAAAAAATCATGTAGTAGATGAAGTCTTACAGCAAACAATCTTGACTCAGACTTGATGCACTTGAGCACAAATATCCAATGCTAGGATACTGCAAAATAATATTTATCATAATACTAATATTCTTGCAAACAAGATAGCATCCACACCAGTCACACCAACATGTCATTATTTTGAGAAATGATACATTTATTAGTTGTTTTCCTTTTTTTGCTTAATTATACACTGCATGCAATTCAATATTTCTGGTTTGATATGAACAGAAATATGTACCACATGAATTAATTTTTAATATGGCATTTGCAGGCATAATTTTGTATAATGACTTAAGTGAAAATTCTGTTTACACCTTATTTGGCATTGATATCTATTACCACTTGCATGACCTCATGGTGACCTGAATTCTGTGTACCAGCTTGACCATTTCACTGCAATGGTGAGACAAAGCAGAAGTACATACTAATGTTACTTCATTCTTTAACACCTTTGGGGAGATGACAGAGCCTAATTTTCAATTTTAGTGGGAACTACGGTAACAGAAATAAGATTTGCAAGTTTTATTTCTAGACAACAATCATTAGAAGCTGAAAAACAGCATGGAGGTCCAGCTTAATTCAAAAGAGAGAGCATAAGAGACTTCTATCAGATTTCACTGTCTCTGATCAGGATCTTGGGAAGGAAAGTTACACAGGTCCATTGAAAAATGTTCAGAACCTAAGATAATCAACTACTTTCTCAGTAATTAGTAGGTACTACCTGGATAATATGACCATATCCACAAATACAGAGATTTAGGCTGGGCAGCGAACAAAAAGCAGACACTATTCTTATCTAGACATAAGAGGGGACACAACAGTGCAGACAGAGCAATCCCTCATCACAGGAAAGAAATGCTGCATTAGTGTCTGTGCAGAAGAGGAGATTAAGTATCAGTTTTTACCTCTTTTCTCCTGCTATTCTTTCTCTTACTGTCACTGTAGTTGTACAAACTTTCATTTAGTTTCCACAACATATATCTGGGCACCCCACGTGTCAAATGTGTATCAAGAAGTATTACAAATATATCAAGCTGATTTCTTTATAATGTGTTTGCTAATATATTTTCTGCTTTCATTTTATCTTAAATTAAAAATAAATGTACAACTTCAATTCACCAACACATTCAAATACTGAGAAGATATACAAGGCAGAAGCACACATTCACACAAAGATTCAAGAGTGTCAGCAAAGACAGAGAGAATGGAATGCAAATCAATAAACTTTGATAATAAGCAGTCATCACAATGTCTCTCTAGTTTTTTTCAACATCAGTACCATTACATCAGTTTGCACTGTCTGGCTGTAGATTCTTTGCCATTTCACAGGGTGCTACTTAAAAACTGACCTTCTTCAGCAAGTCAAATGGAAACAAGTACTCAATATGAAATATGAAGAGACTCTGCAAAGCACTCTGGCACAAAGAATTTATTGTGCTAGCATATATTCTTTTGTCAGCTACATGCAGCTGATATTTTTTTCATGTCAGCATAATTTTAGCTTTCTTTTGTGTGCATTCTTCTTCACTCTGACAATTATGACAACTGCTTAATTTTCATTTGACATTACATTAAAATCTAAGACCTAACTTAAAGTTCTAAATATAAACATATCAGCATGGAACATGTACATGGGACACTTCAACCTCATTTTCTATGTGTTGGAGGTTTTTTCCTTCAGTTATGCTCACTAATGAATCTGCATTGATTGTCAGCACCAGGAGCTGCCAGTCAGATTTTCTTAGCAATAACCATCAGAGGTGACTTCAATCATATCTACCGGTTTCAGAAGGCTGGAAAACAATGTGACATCACACAACTATGTATTGTGATTTTCTTTTCCCAAAGTATGGCAATCTGAGTATTTGTGGTTTTAATGGCCATCACTTTAGGTTGCAATGATTGCTTTACAAAGAGAAGTGACTGAGCAGCAGTGGAAAACTCTGATTGCACATATTTATAGAGAAAGAGATGACTGGAAGAACTGTAGCCTCAGAGTTGGGGAGAAGAAATGTTTTTCAACTCTTTTGGATTTTGCTTGCCTTTTTCCACATCTAAAGCCAGAAATTTTGCTTATTTCTTAGTCTTAGCTATCAGCTGCACTGCTAGAACAGTAAGAGAATAAAATCAGATTAGCAACCAAACACAATAGTTGCTGTACAAATGCACAGATAACATGGATCTTTAACAAAAGTGTACCTCTTCAAAACAGAAGAAGCTCAAACAAATAAATAAAAGGAAAATAACTATTTCTTTACTGAAAAAAAAGAAAAAACCAACAACAGCCCCCCAAATCTAATTACACTTTCCTAACACCTAAGAACAGTTTGAAAGACTTATTGGCATGTGTAGATGGAGCCAACACTATTCTTCCTGCATGGTTTATTTAGTGGAGTTACTAAAATGGAGGACTAATTTGGTTGTGAACAATGTCATTCCAATTTTGATGAAAAGCTTTTCGATCTCAATTGCCTTCTGCCCACCTAGCATAAAGAACAGACAGGGGCATTCTCCTTTATCTGAACCTCATTTCTTCAGTCTCACTGAAAGTAAATGGCATTTTGTATTTACACAGCAATAGCAAAATAGTTACTGGACTTTTCTCTTACCATTTTCAAGAAACTGCATTTTTGAAAACAGGTGAAAAGTCAAAATATTTTGCATCAATGTTTAGTTATGCCCATAGACATGGAAATGAAAATCTCTTTTATTGAAATCACTTTCTCACAAGTAGAAAAAAGTATTCTCAAAAATATTTTCTGCAATAACCATGTTGAGAGTTGACCATAACAACTCTGCCTGTGAGGAAACAAAACAGATTGCCAGTGAGAAAAAAATACAACAATTATGGAGATATTCATACAGCCAACTGTTTTTCTTAAATGACACCTCAATTAAGGCTAGGACTGGGGATTGTATTAGTCAGTTCAGGTAGACTTTTACTCCAGCACTGTCCAGACTGGCTACAGGGCCAGACTTCTTCAGAATACTAACATTGATAAATACAGACAGCCTTAAACTCACCAGATATCCAAGTCAATATGGATGGGTGGAAAGGGGAAAATGGATATACACATTGGGCTGCATACTGTGGCTATAAATTATTTCAACAGATAACTGAGAGAAAAGCTTCAGAAGTGATGTACTTCAGTGGCACTTAATCCACTACCACAATATTACACATAGAGCTTTCTGGTGACAGCTGCTGCTTAGCAACAACCCTGCTATCTCCCCTGCTCCCAAAAGAAGACTAGAGGCATGCTAGGAATACGACTCAGAAAACAATACTCCCTGTCTTGTTTAGAGCAAGCACATTCTCAGAAGACCACACAAGGCTTAATTTATTTCAGTTTGTGTTTGAATATAAGAAAATGTGTACACGTGTGTTAATTGTCACACACATACCTACCTCCTACACAGCATGAGTATCACCATTTGGAGGCCTGGTTAGTCCTGCACCAGGTAATACACGAACTGACAAGAAACCATTACAAAAATTTCCTGCCTTGTAGTTTCCTTGCCCTCCCTCCCTACCTATCTTGAAGAGGATGTGATGTTCACTTTTGACTAGCCATCACAAACCTCCCCTCGTTACTGTAATCTTTTAAGTGGCAGCAACCTCACATCAACCTTATTGAGCTCTGCCAGCACCTCATTTGCTCCTGTAGGGTTATGCTCAACTTGCTTGGATACTCTCTATCCCTTCTCCTGCTGCTTTGAGGAGTGTTTTATTCCCACAGCCTGTCACAAGTTTCTGCAAACCAGCCAGCCTGGGAGTACAACTTTCCAGTAAAACCAGAGGCAAGAAAATCAATGAGTATCTGACCTTTTCCATTTCCTTTGTCCTTAGGTGTTTGCCTCAGGAGAAGAGGGTACAATTTTTACCTCTTTTTTTTGCCAATGCACTGGGCCATATAATAAGTAAGGTTCCCAAGTCTGGCACTCAGTTAGGAATCTTATTAATCCCTACTGGGCTGTTAAGCACCAGATGGTCCCATGCTAACTCATGGACTTTTGTCAAGGTAAGGACATTCTTCTTCCCATCTTCTACATCTAAAATGTCATGTTAACTTATTCAGATAAGTAGGGAAGGATCAGAGAAAGCAGTTCTCATCTTCTTATGAAGCACCAAGTGTTTAGTACAGCTGGATGAAGGTGTTCTGATGTATAAATAAGTCTGAGGCGTAAGACTTGTAGTAATACCTTTCACACTGTCCTGCTCAAGGAGAGCATAATACCTTTGGGGTCAGGTAAGAACTGTTCTCCAGCTTGAATCTAAATCAGTCAAAGCCATGGATATTTTTCAACAGTCATAGAATCATAGAATGATGTGGGTTGGAAGACACTTTAAAGACCATCTAGGTCCAGCCCCTCTAACTCTGGACAGGGACACCTTCCACTAGACCAGGTTTCCCAAATTCCTATGCAGCCTGGCCTTGAATACTTCCAGAGATATGGAGTCCACAACTTCTCTGGGTAGCTTGTTCCAGTGCCTCACCACCCTCACAGTAAAGAATTTCTTCTTAATAACTAACCTAAATCTACCCTCCTTCAGCTTAAGGCCATTTCCCCTTGTCCTATCACTATATGGCCTTCTGAAAAGTTCCTCTTTTGCCTTCTTATAAGCCTCATTCACTGAAATATTATGCTGGACCTACACAGTATTTTTGCTTGGGTCTGTCTCATTTAACCTGTTTCTTACTCTTTTTGGCACTGGTGACATATCTGCCCTTCCTCTGCTCCATCTGTGGTTAAAAGCACTAAGGCTTTTGAAATGCTCCAAAACAACCTAATGGGGCTTCATGCTAACTTGATTCCTACCATTGCTTTAGGTTAACAAAATACATCTCTTAAGTGATTGAACTGTGTTGTGTTTTTTTTTTAGCAGCAGGGAGAGACATTCATAGCTGTTAAAATACTGTTGAACTCTCCCTGGGAGTGAAAGTTTCTGCACAAGTTGAAATAAACTGAAAAATGTGAAAAAGACATATGCTGAGCGAGTGGCAAATGGAAGATGCCAAGCTATCTAGGAGGGTGAATACATGTCATTGAGAGCACTATCATTTTGAAGTAGTAGCAGAGAAACATGAAATTTGGCTTATGACTCAGGCATGTCTATCCAAAAAAATATAAGCAAGGGCAGTAGGAAGTAAATGTTACTCTATTTTGCTGGCAGGAAAGCAAATTCTGGAAAGTACTCAATTCCCTGTCAAAGAGCAATTCAACACATAGTTCAATAAAGTTGCTTCTTACTAAATAATGTCAAAAGAATACAGTTCTTAAAAGGAGTTTGCCAGGCAAGTGACACTTCTTTTCAAGATGTTGTTTAGGTTTGAGTATTTTCTAAACACACACAAAGCCACCTCTTCAACCTGAAGAAAAACTGTCTATTCACACTCCACGTTATCCTGCTGTCTCTCACCCTCTCTCAGTTCTAGTATAGTTAGCTTTGGTTGAGACCTTCCCAGAGTGGGGATGAGATACATGTTCTGAAGTAAATTCATATAGAGGTGTCTGTGGTATCGAATTAGCTAACCAAATGGAAGCCTGCATAAATACAAAAAGGAAATAGTAAGTAATTAGCCTGAAATACAGCTAGAAATGAGACCCAAGATGCCCATGTGTAAGCAAAAGTCCATTCCTCTCCCTTCTGCTGAAATGAAATAAAATGACAACATATACTAAGGAGCATATTATACATATGCCTCATGGAATACATCCTGTCTTATTTCTCCCTTATAAAGGGAGTGCACATTTGATGTGAAAAGCATTACAGGAAAGAAAAACTCAAGGTTTGAAATATGCATTTCATACTGTAGTGGGGGAATATTCCTTTTTGCTTATAGCTTATCATTTCAAAACAGCACGAAAAAATATGGATGGTTCACTTTCAACAGTTTTGCACTCTAAAATACTTATTCTTGAAGAATACTTTAGAAAAGTCCAAGTAAACAACATTCACAGGCTATCTCTCATCCATTATGTGAGTCATCTAGGCGTGATTACGGTGGTGGTAGGTTGATGGTTGGACTAGACGATCTCTAAGGTCTCTTCCAACCTGGATGATTCTGTGATAAAAGAAGATCAGGTAAGTCAAGCAGGAGTTGCTTCTCATAAACCCATGCTGACTGGACCTGATCACCTGTTTTTCCTGTATATGCCATGTGACAGCACTAAAGATTATCTGTTACATGACCTTCCCCAATACCAAGGCCAGACTGACAAGAATGTTGTTTCCCATTCAGTGCCAAACCCCTTGCCATGGCCAGGGATATCTTTCACTACATCAGGTTTCATATAGGCTCATTCCACCTGACCCTGAACACTTCCAAAGTTAGAACATCCCAAACATCTCTGGGCAATATCTTCCTGTGTTTCACCACCTTCACAGTAAAAATAATACTTCATTATAGTCTATCTACATCTACCCTTTTTCAGTTTAAAACAGCTGTCCCTTGTCCTATCACTATAAGCCATGGTAAAAAGTCCCTCTTCATCCTTCTTATAAGCCTCCTTCAAGTACTGAAAGACTGCAATAAGGTGTTCCTGGAGCCTTCTCTTCTCCAGGCTGAACAAACCCAACTCACTCAGTTTTTCTTTATAAGGATGGTTTTCTATCCCTACGATAATTTTTGTGGTCATCCTCTGGATCCACTCCAACAGGCCCATGTCACCTCTGTACTTAGGACCCCAGAGCTGGATACAGTACTCCAGATGGGGTCTCAAGAGAGCAGAGTGGAGGGAGAGAATGACCTTCCTTTACCTGCTGGACACACTTGTTTTGATGCAGCCCAGGATACATTTGCCTTTCTGACCTGCAAGTACACATTGACAGCTGATGTCTAAATTTTCATCTACAGATATCCTCAAGTCCTTCTCTGTAGAGTAGCTCTCAATCAATTCATCATCCAGTCTATATTGATACGGTGGATTTCCCTGACCCAGATTCAGAGCATTTAATCTGGCCTTGTGGAACACCATCAGGTTCACACAGGCCCAATGCTGAAGCCTGTCAAAATGCCTCTCGATGGCCTCCTTTCCCTCTGCTGTATCAATAGCACCACTCAGTTTGGTTTCATCCACAAACTATAAATAATATTAATTTGTTAGCATCTTCCTTCTGCAATAATCTTTTCTACTGAATCTCAGTATAAGGTGAACTTTTATAACTTGCAGACCAAGAAGCTCTATGGCACTCACAACATAACACCATATAGTTCTTGATCACTTGACAACTCATTGTGCATCCAGGAGAAAGAATTATAAGAAAGGATTACTTTTGAGGCAAAGCTGCATATTTCTACAAGCCAGGAATACTGATTATTTTTTTGCATTTATAACCTTTTCAAACAAAAACAACCCAACAAAACAAAACAACCAAACCTCAAAAAAATATAACCAAAATCAACCAACCAAAAAAAAGACCTTGTCTGCACAAGCTTTAATACAATTAAAACAGATGAATAAATCAGTTTCTTATTTGTATATCACCTACCATTGAGAAAGATTCCACAAAAGTTTATAGATTTGGTTATGTAATAAGATTTTTGTGTGGACCTGGACAAGTACTATTCTGTTTCTCAAATTCTATGTGTAAAACAGTGGGTCATAACATTACCTTTACTTCTCTTCTTCAAGGACATGACCATTATAACAACATTTTGTTCTGGAGAAGCTTCTTCTGAGAGTCATAAGACTAAACACAAGGTCATAAGACTCTCAGATCCTGTGATCTTGATCCACCAACATAAAAAAATGCAGTGATAATATTTTTTTAATATCAAATCAAATCTGTTATAATGACCAGTATATTTAGAGTGTGACTACCCAAACAGAATGAACTTTAATTATAGAGAATTTCAGACAAAGTATATGGTGCCTTTGCTTTTACCTTGCTTGGTCTGTTTTGTCTATCTTACTTCATAGCCTAAAAATATCTAGGACAAATAAAAGGATACATTATAAAAAGAGCTTTGGCTTCATGAGAAGGTGTTTTTAAAAATAATTTTCTGCTTTGAAGCTGTTGCATTGTTTCATTAATTAACAAGAGATATGACAAAGCTATAAACATAATTTTCTTAAGCCATTTTTGCTTCATTTTTTCTCTTTAATTTTACAAAAGACAAGATGGAACATTAATTAATAAATCAGAGACTAGCAAAATAAAATTTACTATTTATTTAGGAATGGTATCATGTAGATTTTAGCATATGCTTTATATTTTAAGTTCAAACTTTTTTGTTTAGGTTTCAGAAATTCCATAAAAAGCCCACATGCAGATGACTGTGGGTTTAACTTTGAAACATGGTTAATTTGGTTAAAATTTGGTTAAAATATTTTAACTCAGAGAAAAATATCTGAATGGCGAAAGCATTTAAAGGTCCTTTTGTTTAAAATTTATAATAAGTCCAAATAAAGTTATAAACAATTATTGCACCGACAGCTGAAGTGATACAGGAAGGAAGAGCAATTAAAAAGTCCCTTAAGAGTGATAAACATAGCAGTGGTGGAAACAATGTGAGGAACAAACCAGATATGTGGCACTGTATTAATATTACTGGGTGTTAACAACTGCCTAAAGTTGAGTCAAGAACGAGTTCACAATTGCATTTTTTTTCACTACATAATAGAACATAAGCTCTCATGTCAATGAGATCTTTCTTTGCATTACTTTCTTCACATACAATGTTTAGTAATGAGTAGAGGTTAGCATCTTAAAGACCATTTTTTTAGATTAAACAATTGCATAATAGTTTCAATTTTATATTAAAAAGAATGGAACACTGAAATAGAAAAACATTTTTCTAGAGAAAAAAGCCTGAAAAAACATAAACCTGAATAACTCAAACTGAGAGGATTTAAATGGTTTTATGAAAAGAAGGCATCATCAGTTGTGTCTTTCTTTAAAAATAACCAAAATATCCTTTCATTATTTGCAAGCCAATTTTGTGACTTATTCTGCCTGTCTAGTTAAGAGCAACTGTGTTTTAAGTATTGTTGCTCCTTGAACTAAGAAGTTAGCCACTATTGGACTGGAATAATTTGCAATATAAACAAGAAGATACTAAAAGGTGAGTATAGTCTCTTTGCAAGAAGCAGTTCTGGGTGATTAAGGAAGAGTGAAGTAAAGGAAGCATGGAGCAGTGATTCCTCGAATACTAACAAACACTAAACAGAAGCAGCTCCCACTTTTCTGCTCAGAAATCCCCAGGCTTCATACTATATAATCCTCCATACTCTGAAAATCTTCTCATGGTGATGCTCAAAGCTGTATGTCCTGACTTTCTGACAGATTTTATTGCTTCTAACAGTAGCTCTCAGGCTTTCAGTTAAAATTAGCTCGTATCTATTTTACCTAATAACACCTTAATCTAAAGTATATAATTTTTTATTAGAGAAAACAATGACTTTGTGGAAACTCAAAGTAAATTTCCAGATTATGGAACAAAGTGCACAAGAAAAATTCAGTTATCTTTTCATTCTACGCCTACCAAGGACAGCACTGTGTAAGCAACCTGAAGGTGATAATGTAATAAGCCAGTAAACCTTATCTATGTTCTACTAATAAACTATCACAGATAAAGCTTTTATTGGTGCTTGTATTTGCAGTGACAGAAAATATATCTAATTCTCCTTCTTCCTTATAATCTGGAAATATCTGCTCGGTAATACTTCCTGTCTTTAACAATCTGCAAATGTACATTTACATCCAATTTATTCGGTGTAATATCTACTAGAAATTCCAATATCAGGCATGAAAAAGAGCAAGCAGTAAGTATTCACTCTGTGGCAATTAGCCATGCTTTGCCATAACATTTTATGCATTTGCTGAAGGCAGGTTGGCAGCAGAGGTTCTAGTGGAGCAAGGTGTTACAGCTCAGGGACTCTGAAGAAATTTGCAGAGGAAAATATTGGCTCTACTCTAAAGATCATAAATGCCCCACAGCTATTCAGTACGCTTGCAGTTAAGAGCCTTCCCTCTCCATCTGCCACTTCATCTACTCCATGCCCACCAGTTAATGCACACAGTATGATCATAACATGTTTCCCACACCAGCAGGTTATCTTATTTCCTTAGACAATGAAGTTTGTGGGATATCTCCAAGACATGGCTAAGAGGAATAGGAATTCAGGTTGTATCCCATGTTCAGTCTTACCTGGGGCTAGATATCTTTTCACTCAACTCTTTTTCACATGAAATCAATTTCTGAAGTCAGCTTCTTTGGCAGCAAGAGGTATTGATCATGTCAAACAGTTGGAGATCACAACTCTTTTTGTTCCTTGTGCCTTTCTGGTGCATCCTATGGAGTTATCTCACTGAAAAGGCTTGGATTTAATTATATCACATTAAAATGAAGCACTGAGATTTCTTTGTTTTATTATCACGCTTATTATTTGGACAACTAGAAAACAGGAATGTACATAATAACAAAGTAGGCTTACAGTAAAGGAGAGGACAACAAACTATGTATAAACAGACTAGTGTTAAAAGTTTAATTCAAGAAACTGCCTAACATATTTTGAGATTAAAAGGGGATAGAAAAACAATTCAAAAATTTTACAACCCCAAGCTTATCTATAAATCTCTTCAATTACCAAATAGTGAGAAACAGTATACAGTGTTCATCCTACAGAATTAAATGCTGGGTAGATATAGAATCCATTCATGATCATCCTTGATCAGGCAAATGGAAGACAGGGAGTGAGGGGAATGAGAAAAGAAAAAAAGAACAGTGCTGCTTTATAACCATGCTTCTACCTCCTGAAGTGGATCCCTGGTTTGCCATCCTGAATCTCACTCTGAAATTATGTTTGAGTTTACACAAATTATATATCAATCTGATAATTTTAAATATATAAAATCATGGAATAATTCAGTTTGGAAAATACCTCTAAGATCATTTTGTCCAACTGTTAACTTAGGAATATAGTTAAACAATGAACATGGCAGTGCTAAGCGACATATGTACATGCTTTTTAGCACTTCCAGGGATGGCAATTCTATCGCTTCTCTGGGCAACCCTTTCCAATGCCTGACCACCCTTTCAGTGAAGAAATTTTTCCTAATAACCAATCTAAACCTCCATTCATGCTACTTGAGGCTGTTTCCCCTCATCATATTACTTGTCTTTTGGGAGGAGGAACCAACACCCACTTGGCTACAACCCTCTTTCAGGTAGTTGTAGACAGCAATAAGCTCACTCCTGAGCCTACTTTTCTCCAGGATATCCAACTTGTTCTCTGCTACTCCTCATAAGAATTGTACTCCAGACCCTTCACCAACTTCATTGCCCTTCTCTGGATAGGCTCCAGCACCTGAATGTCTTTCTTGTAGTGAGGGGCCCAAAAGTGAACACAGGATTCAAGGTGCAGCCTCATCAGTGCCAAGTACAGGGGGACAATCACTTCCCTAGCCCTGCTGGTTGCACTATTTCTGATATAAGATGGGATGCTGTTGGCCTTCTTGGGCACCTGGGCACACTGCTGGCTCATGCTCAGTTGGCTGTCAACCAACGCCTCTCATATGATTTCACTGTTCTTCTAAAATCTGACTGTTGTAGAGACTATTTAAAGTAGACTGCAATGAATCCTCATCCAAAAGTGGATTAGCAGCCAGACTTCAAAATGCACATTCTTAATTTTCTAGCAATTTGCTTCATTTGAAAGAGGGAGGACAGTGACAGAAAATGCTGGGAAGTACTGCATGTACAAGGTATTTCAAGACTACCTGACAGACAATTATGATGTCTGTAGTGCCCCAGTCTGCTTGGCATGTTTAGGGGAAGGTAATTTTGAATTACTCTGGGCAGTGCATGGGAAAAAGGACACAATTCTCAGCAGGTGTAACAAGAAATAATTTGTACTTATAAACTTTGGGTTACGCACATGGAATAAGACATTTAGCAAGAGGTAAATCAGTAAACCTCACAGCATTCAAACACAATGCAAACTTTAACTCACACAACTTAGAAAACACAGCACTTCGTGAGTCATTAAGGGGATACTTCTCAGTGTGCTTGCAATTTATTTATTAAGAAGGAGAAGATAAGAGAAGAAAAAGAGAATAAGAGAGAAAAGGAGAAAAACAGATGAGAAAGAGAGGTAGACAGTCACCACCCATGGATCCAGAATGATCTCAGCAGCTTTGAACCCAGGGCAGTGGAGCATGCCATGTGGCACATGTCTCACTGTCCTTTTATCCATTCCCTTCACCTGGAGCCCTCCGCAGCATGAGGTCACATTGCACCTGTGTTTAGGCAGAGCCAGGGTTTTTTTGACATCCATCTCAGGGCTCAAAGCAAGGCCACACAGTCAACCACCACCAGTTCAGGGCTTCCATCAGAGCCATGCAGTCAACCAAAGCCGGTACAGTGCAGATCAGTGGGTACCTTCTAAGGCTCAAGGGGAATGGGGAGGGGAGAAGTATGTCACCACACCTACACAGAGCTTGCCCTGTTCCCCCTACCTCTTTCCCACCTGGTTGTTTTGAGACAGGCACTGTTTCCTCTGGTATCTGACAGATGTCCTTCATTATTTTTCTGGAAAGAGAGGAAGTCCAGTTCAATACACATATAGGAATAATTCATTCAACTATAGCAGAAGAAAGTGATGAGCCCTATGATGGCCATCTAAGCTTTAATGTGTCAAACGTATGCAGAGATAGGAGCCCTGTATGATGCTGAAGGTAAGAATGGAATGGGTGGTTTAAACAAGTTTAGTGTGACTAGTGCTGATCACATGTTTGGTTGATAAACTAAGAGAATGTAGAACATAAAGTGGAAAGCATTACAAATTAATTGAATTGAAAAAAAAAATTATCTTTACTTTGTAACAAATGCTTTTAAAACATATTTCAGAATAATATCATAATTACTGTTTGATTCAACTCTGGCATAAACTTTCAACATCAAAAATAATCAATATGGCAATGCAGATTTTGAGTAAAGCAGGTCAAAGTCCTGTGTTTGCTCCTAAGCTATCTGAAAGGACCCAAGGGAATGGCATGAAGTTTTGCCAGGGAAGATTTAGGTTAAATATTAGAAAAAGGCTCTTCACACAGAGGATGATTGGACATTGCAACAGGCTCCCCAGGGAAGTGATCAGAGCACCAAGCCTGTCAGAGTTTAAGAAGTGCTTGGACAATGCTCTCAGGCACATGATTCTTGGGGCTGTCATGTGCAGAGTCAGGAGCTGGACTTGATGATCCTTCTGGGTCACTTCCAATTCAGGATATTCTGTGATTCTATGACCCTGTATTAGTTGCTGCTAGACTGAATTACATCTTATTACAGTTTCTCAATCTGCTCAATACTCTTTCTGATTGCAGAAGGTAGATTAATATGTGGATAAAGTAAACATACCATCCTTACAAAACTGCAAGACAATTTTACCTTTTCTCAGCTGGAAAATGGTATTGAAAATAGTCATGTAAAGATAATGTTTTTGAAAGCTGGCATGTTACAAGTCAGAATGTGCTGCCCTCTTCAGATTTGTGCTCCAGAGTGAGTGCTTACTGCTGCACTCAGTGCTGCAGCAGCAGGGAAAGTGAAGCAGATTAGATGGGGCTGTTTGCAAAAGTAATGCTATAATAATAAGATATTCAGCTGTACTTGAACAAGGTATGCCTCATTGCAGAATATGACGTGTAGGTCAGTTCACTAGAAATATAGTGTGTGCTAAAGGGACCACCAGCAGCCTAATGTGCAACACAAGAGTAATGTTTCAGGGAAGACAAAGATCACACCTCACAAAAATTTCTCTATCTGAGTATACAGCATTAATGGGTCTACAAGTATGTGGTGAGAAATAAGTGCACAGAAGGAGTGCAGGACAAGTACACTAGGATGTATCCTGCAGTACTTCCTAGTCTAAAGAGCTTCTGAAATGAGCACATGAGATATGCAGAGAAGATACTCACTGTCAAGACCCACCAGTAAGTGGCATAATGTTCATTATAAATTCTCGTCAGGATGAACAAAGATACCAGATCACATGTGAGGGAACTCTTGTGCTTTATTTTACAGTAACTGTAACTCTGACAATCAACACAATATTTAGACTCAAAAGGTGTTTACTAAGAAACCCCTGATTTCTAACAATACACTTCCACAAGATTGGTGGCTAACAGGACCTTCATTTTGTATGGCACACTTCAATAAGTTCTCAACTCCCGCAGCAAAATCTTGAAAAGTGCTGACTCACAAGCCACAACACATCAATACTTACAACTTGTTGACTCATGAGCCACAACATCACTACTCAAAGGTGCTGTCTCACAAGCCACAGCGCACTTACACAAGCTCCCCACTCCCAAACCAAATATGAAGTAGAATATGATTTGCCCAGCCAAAGCAAGAGAGGAGAAAAATAAAGGTAGAAAAGAGAAAACAAAGTATATCACCAGTCCTAAAATCCTGCATTGATGCTTCACATGGATGGTCTGGAGCTGGAGTTATGAGAAATAAAAAGAGGAGTGAATGAGACTGATCCACTCCCTTTTATAGTTAACCTGGTGCTTGCCATTGAGGAATACATCTGGTCCAGGTGGCTCTGCTTTCAAGCTGTAGATTGAGATGTTGATTGCAAGCCAATTAAGTTCTGGTTAGAAAGCCTGAGACAAGAGGCTGTGAACTGCCAATCTTTGAGAAAACAAAAGGGCATGAAGATGGGTGGTGTCAGCCGGGTAAATGGAACTAGGAGATACAGCAGAAGCTGAGAATTGCTGATCTTTTGGATAACAAAGGAGATGGACCAGCTGGCAAGGAATGGGACTTGGATGGACGCAATAAGGGGGCAAGGATAAGAACACTGGGGAGGAAGAGGGACACTTGTATGTGGGCAGACTGATTCTATAACAGCTCAGGGGGCCTTGGAGCCAGAACATTCCTTGAGGGTACCATGCTCTGGCTGTTGCTGTATTATTGCCCTCTGAACAAACTGTTTTGTGGAACTTGATGACTGAGACTTTGCTGAGGGAAACCTGGCTATACTGCAGGTGAGTGGGGTGTACAGGGAGACAAGTAGAGCAACTGTTGGCTCACTGGAGCCGTCTGTCACTGAGAAGTTTCCTTAATAGATGCCTCTTGCATAAACTCGATTTTTTTGCACTGTTTTGTTCAGGCATGCACAGCCAATCCTTTGAGCCCTCTTTCCAGGAACAGAGTCAGGAACTGGGGGTACTGAGCATGAGTCTCAAGGCAGAGCACAAAGTTCGCTCAGAACAGTGCTGCCCCACCTCTGCAGGACCATCTTCCAATCACATCTTTCCTGTCGTAACAGTCAGAATGCTTGAGATAAAATATGCTTGTGTCTGGTTCTGCATGCTCCTAAGCTAGGGAGTCATTTGATATGCCATCAAAACAAGTTCACCAAATAAAAATCCACTTAGAGTTCAAAATACTTGAATCACCTCTACCACATCTGAATGGCTGACATCAGCCAGGGCTGAAAAAAACAACTGAAGTTTTAAGAGACTCCTGAAACAGCAGTTTAGAGCTATTTGGAACAAGAAAGAACCAGTTTAAATTATCTCAGAGATGATCTCTTCTTGTGGAATATCTAAAATAGCATCTAGATGCCTCCCAAGTAAAATCTAAATAATATTATATTTTTAAACACTGAAATGAAGGATTAAGGCTAGCTTAGCTGTTGAGGTTTTGTACTGCTAAGGAATGTTCAGATACCTGCTACCAATATTTGTGGGTAAAACAATACAGATGAACGGGGGCACTTTTAACTTCAAATACAGATAGGCTTTGAAAGCAGAATATATTGGCCTTACCCCTTTTACAGCTATGTCCCATGTGAGTATGTTTCTGTAGCTTATCCTTACACACAAAATATCAAATCTGAGCAGACTATGGCACACTCAAAACAAAATGAGTGAGAAAGAAGCAAAGATTATTTGCTGCAGTCTATTCTGAAAAGTTCAGAATTCAGATTTCCATTCTCTTGCTGTGAAAGTAATGGAAAATGCATCATGTACTGCTGTAATGTTTCTTCCAGCATTCAATCACAACCACAAATCTGTTACAAAAGTTGGAGAGAAATTCACAGAGTTTATAGGCAGCTTCCTCTGTCAGTGAAAGGATCTAATCCTGCCAGTGGAGGCTTAAGTCATTTGCTCAGGAAACATGCTGGGTTTAATGTTGCTATCCTGATGCCTTATAGTCCATTAAGGTATGAATTATACAGCTTTTTATAGTTCTTATGTGGTTTGTCTCAGGGCAGAGGTTGTGTATGCTGGAAGACTAGCCACTATATGGATAATGTGAGCTCAGATTTTTAAACTGGTTGCAGTTCTCACCATCTCTGCATATGTGACATGCAACCTAAAATTCTGATTCACTGATGGGAAGGCTAAAGTACTTAGGAAGAACTACAAAATAATAGCTACCACAGCTTTTCCTGCTAATACAATAGATTATTAGACTATGATTTTAAGTATCAACTTGTAGAGTATTTGGCTTGTTCGCATAGTATAATAGCATTTTTCAGCTGTTGTGCCACCTGTCCAGCTGACTGCTTTCAAAGCTGCATTTATAAAGCCTTAAATGTATACAGGGCTCTATTATAGCTTCAAACAATAGTTTGAAAACACATGAACAGACAGCAAGCACACATAAGCGTGTTTGGAACACTCTCACACACACTTCGTATTTATACACACACAGATGAAAAAACACACATCGGCTTGTGTTATATTTATAGATACTTTTCCAAACCCATGTAAAAAAAAAATGTCCCATTATTTTGTACATCTGGCATATGTATTGTCCCTCATGAATAAATATGCAATTATAGAAAAATCCAAGTGCCACATCATATGCTATTTAGGCTTTTTTATTTTAATGAATAAAAATGAATAGCTATTGTTGTTGCAATGGATTTATAATTGAAATACTGGCTGTTCATCTGGATATCAGTAAAGATGACAATGCAAACATCATTGTTTTATTTATTTCTTTTAAAGGCAGGAATTTTACAATACTTTTCTCCAGATTTTCAGATTTGACAGCTGCATGAAGGAAAAGCCTCAGATATTTTATCCTCTTTTCTTATGAATTTTAATTTTCAGCACAACTGCTTGGCATTCTATCAATAAAAAATGCTAATTCTATGAAAGAAAAAGAGAGAAAGTAATGAATTATGGACATTGAAAATTGCATGTGCTGTGCACCCTAAAATAATTTTTAGGACATTTTTAAGTCCGACTTCACCACAGTGAGAAGCACATAATGTGGAGAGTTTAATTTTTACAAATTCATTTCTGCACAGCAGCCTAATGATAACTAATGGATAAAAGCAGAGCATTGCTTTAAAAAAAACCCAAACACCCAAAATAAACAAACAACAAGAAGAAAATCAAACAAACAAAACCCAAACCAAAGTCAAAGACAAAAATCAAACCAAAAAAAATCCAACCCCCCCAACCCAAAACAACCCCAAAACTGCAAAGCACCTCAAAAAACCCCCACAACAGTTACTAAAGAAATTAACAAGGAGCTTCAAACATCTGCTACATAATGGTATCTCACTAATGGGCTTTGTCACACAGTTTAATTCCTTCCTGACAACCTTTATGCTGTTTGTCATTGAAAAGAATAGCCAGCACTTTTTATTTAACCCTAATGCATGATGTCAGACTTCAAAACTCCTACAGAAAAACAAGTTCAGTAGAATAGACATGTGTAGTCCCAACTACTTGTACACATAATACTTTCCAGTACCCTCTTGTCCTCACTCCTAATAAAGCATAAGCCTTAACCTTCTCCTTGACAGATTTTAAATTTAAAACTTCCAGCTTCACATCAAGGCTATCAGTCAGCCTTAAAATTCTACTGCTCATCATAAACCATATGAATGGCTATGTTCTCATTTCTTATGTCAACAGAAACCTTCCCTCAAATCTCAAGCCTTGAACCAAATCTGAGAACAACATTTATTTTACTTCTTATGTCCACTCTCACAATCATTTCTGTAGTCGATAGGCTTCTGACACGAATTTGATGGTAGTATCTGTAATATAGCAGCCAAAAACATTCTTTCTATAAATGCTTCCTGTTCTGATCATCAGCATTAATCAAGATTCCTCCAAATGAATCCTGCTATCCACATTAAAATCAAGACTTTCATAGCCTTATGTTCCTAAGAAAATATAACAGTATTTAAAATGTCCAAGTACAAATGCACATTTGATATAAGTTACTCATTTCAGTCTTAGATGAAATGTGGTCCCAATTTTCTTCTGTACTTATTGCATAGGCTATTCTTGGGAAGTTTCTTGTACCCTTGAAAACTTTTCTTTATGATAATGAATTTCAAGATCAGTGAATTCTTTCTTCCCGTATTCCAATGCATTGGTGAAGCTTCTCCTAGGTACTTCATGTATGTGAAATTCCAGGTAGGTCCATAGCAATTGTCATCATTTGACACTAATTTAATAGGACTGGGCCGGCAGTAATATAAAACTGACACAATTTTAATGAGAACAGATAGGAAGGCACATGCCCATTCCCACTGTTACTACAATGCCAAATTCTAATTTAAATACAATAACCAATAAGCTGTACAGAAACAAAAGACATGTGTGAAAAGACTGCTATTTCAAACAGCTCTTGCAGATGCACAGTTTGATCTAGCAACTTCGTTCAGCAGAAAGAGATCAACAGTTTCTGCTGGGGGCCTAAGCTAAGATGAGCAAATGAATAGCTTTTCACTCTCTTTAGTCACCCCTATTTGATGCTACTTGTAATATGGCAGATGGTACTGCCACTTCCTTTCCATTTGCTGTCTGACAAGGTACACAGGGAATAGCACATTTCAGAAAGCTTTGATTTTATTAATCACAGTGGAAGAAGCTCTTTAACTTCCTGTGACATATCCATGTTGACTCAAGCATTCCAAAATCAGAGGCCCAGTTTTTCAATAGCAGAGTCAAAGAATGCACCCATTGAAAAGATTCAGCTACACTTGGAAGGGAAATTTATTACAAGTGAGACATGAAGATCAACTGAAAAAAAGCCAACAAAGGCAAGAGTGCATGTACCCATTCCTTTATGTGTATCCAGTCTACAGTATGCTCAGTCTATTTCTTCAGCTGTGCAAGAGTCTTGAAACTAGAGCAGGCTCAAAAACCAAAGAAGAAAATAGAAAATCTTAATCTAAAATATATCATTCTAGAATGTTCTTCCGGTGCAGCTTCCAACAAAAATCACCTCAGAAAAGTTATGCCTTTCCTGTCTTTTTCAACTTGAGTTAAAAATCCAAATGAAATACATCTGCTTGCTGCTTTGCTACAGGATTTAAACTTCTTCTCTGGGGATTTTTTATTCTTATTTCCTTCTATTTAAAATTTTGAAAAAAAAAGGGTAAGAAACATTGCAGAAATAAAAAAACAATATGCTACACAGAGCAAATATATTACTGTTCACTTTGCTATGTTACAAAAACAAGTTTTATTCCTGTTATATCTCATATCATCTGTATCTTAATGTGTGACTTTTCTATTTAATGCTCCTGATTCTCCATTGCAAGAAAAGGAATGCTTACAACAGCCAACCAACTTTCATGACAAGAAAAAACAAAATTCTGATGAATCTGTACAGCTATAAATCACAAACTGAGTCACATAAATTACAGTTTCACACTACCATTCAGAGAAAAATACAATAGTACTATGCTAGGAATCTAAAATAAATAAAAATAATTTAAAAAAACCAAACACAAACACAGAACCAAGAAAGAAAAGCGTTTCAGTATCATAATCTACCTGGCAGAAGTATTTCACATGCCAAGACCAACATGCAGAATTATCATGTGGACTAAAAAAAGGAGATTATCAGCTATAAAGAGTTCAGTAAATCTGTATTCCTACAATGTGAGGCAGACAATTATATTTTCATGCAATTTGTTGTGGTTTCAGAGATATGAATCTGAATTATTCTTGCATGTAGTTTTGTAGGGCAAGTGAATTACTTATTTCAGTCTACTGTGACACCTCCTCAAATTTTTTTTCCCTTGAACAAAAGCCAGTACTTTATAGATTTTCTTATCCTGTGTATTCTAAAAGAAACATTCAAGTTCAATTACCTTTGCATTTTGTAAAGATGGCATATGATATAACACTACAGCCCTAAATCCATCTTTATCACTTCTCATAAGAGAAGCAGATTATTATGTGATTAATCCCATACTTAATTAAAACTATGATATGACAAAAATATAAAACACAAACTAAAAATATCAGTTCTACTTTATTAGGGAAAAAATAAAGCAAAAAGCTGAACAAGGAAAATATGCTGCTCATAAACAGGGTTTTTTTTTTCCCTTTTCTCAGTTTAGCTTTCCAAAAGTTAGAATGAATTTAACTTGAGAGGGGAGAAAAAGAAGTCTCCCATTTCATTTGCAGTTGAATAATAATTTCTAACAGGCTATTCTCACTCAAAACCTAAACCTGGTCATATTTATTTAACAAGAATATCAGAAGGCATCCTCAGTAAAGGCATAAACTTAGGGAAGTAGCTATGTCTAATTGACATTAGCTATTTCTAACTAACATTTGGTTAGAGACAAGGACAATTTTGTTTTACATTTTATTTACTTAAACTTTTAAGTTTTTATGGAGAAATCTCCAAACCATTGTTTCCAAACTAGTTTTTGAAAGTGCAGCTAATATTTTTTTATGCAGAAATTATTTAATATACATAATGAAACAGTGAGCTGGACAGAAAATTTGATGTCTACCTGGACACCTTAAGAAAGATGGAGTGGATCACACCACACTTCACTTAGACATTTAAAAGTTAGACTAATTCAGATTGTCCCAGCTCTTTCTTTAAAGACATCTGAGAGAAAAGCTTTCTCCAGGACATTTCATCTTGTGTATCTTAGATGCTTTGAATAAGACAAATCATACTGAGGAACAGCTCAATTTCTTTCTACTTAAAACAGAGAGCCAAAACTAACTCACTCAGACTTGAGACAACTGAATTTAGAAATCTAAATTTTGTGATCAGTCTCATATCTCATTGCTTCATTATATCAATTTTTCTAAGTATAGAAATAGGATGGGTAACTTTCTATGGCTTGTTTCAAGGCCATGCTCCTATTTACTGGAAAACTTTAAGGATGATTACAGGAGAACAGTTCTTGTGTTCCTAGTGCATAAAGAAAATGGAAAGGTATGTATGCCATGACCACCATGCCCAGTTTTAAATCAGCCCATTCACTCTGCCCCAGACAATCTTACCTTCATGTGACAAATCTATTCCGTTCCCTTTCCCATCTAAGACTTTGCCTCTGCTCCTGTGTCTTTATGCATGGTGCAAGTGGCACTGTGGTTTCTTATCTCTGCTTTTGAGATACTTGTGAAAAAGAAGAATATAAGGAACAGAGGAAGTGATGCATCAGTTTCAAGTGAGACAACTTGGCTTAAAAAAACACAAAAAGAGGGCTGCTGTGGAGACGTTTCTCTTTCTCCTCTCTGTTCTATATAGAGCAGAAAAGAAGAGAGGTGTTTTCCTGCTTCTTCAAGTAGTCTTGACCTTCCTCATTTGCAGGTCACCACTCGTAACTGTTTTCTCCTCTAATAATATAAATCAGCCCAAAGACAATCAATTTAAACTGCCCATTCCCTTCTCCCAGGTCTTGACCTAGAAGAAAAGTGGGGGTTGTGCCAGGGAAATTCTAGCCACTTGTCTTTGTTAAAAATATAATGAATGAAAATCCAGGCATATCTTTGAGCTGTTTGACATTATAATATGTGAGAATAGGCTCAGATGCTGTATCTTTCTACATAATTTGTAAGAAGTGCCTCAGTTTACAGTGGGGTGTGTTTTTCATTGCATACAGAAGGAATAGTACAATTAACCATAAAGTATAACTTTTAAATAATTAGCTGTTAGAACTATTAATTGACAAATTCAGCTACTCTTTCAGAGACAATTGTTCAAGGAAATTTCCCCCACGCTTGATGACCTCTAAAATGTATGACTTTAGTATAACTATCTGTGCTCATTCACCTGGATGCATGCTATGCAGGTGAATTATTACACCAATGACTTATAAAATTCATTTATAAGTGAAAAGTCCATGAAAGCACTTAAGAAAATAAAAAAGCTAAGCTTACTACTAGTTAGCATAGTCACAAAATTATACAAAACTATTTGGAAACTAGCAAAAAAGTGTACATTTAATGTCAAAGAAAAATGCACAAATACTTGGCATGAAACTACTATTGATGAAGGACTAGGTTTTTTTGAAGAGATACAACATGGATGTTATGGTATTATAAGAATTTAGTGGACAGTAAAGAATAAATAGACAAAACACATTGCTAAGAGGAGATTCTGAAAGTATATGTGGCGAACCCATCCAGACTGGATTTGTTGGTAAAAAAAAGAAATTGTTATTACTAAAATATGCCAACATTAACCTTAATTGTGTTCTTCTCTCATCTCATGTGTTCTACATTGTCCCAGTTACAGACATATTAATTATCTTGGATGAGGGAGAGTGGGAGGGTCAGATATCTGCTTGCCTTTTCATTTCAGAGTACTCCTCTTTTAATGGTGAAAGAGATTGTATAGGGATAATTTGCTATACCACACTGCATAGAATTTGATATGAAATCTCTGTTCAATCCATTGCCAGCTGACTCCCAGCATGGCTTGAGACTGGAGGATCAGCACTGTACAAGCTGTGTCCCTGACAACCAGAGGGCTTGAGAACAATTAACAGTACTTTGGTGAGCATCAGGAGGACACTGCACCAGAAATGCTTTAGTACCAATGCCAAG
The DNA here is from genome assembly GCF_000695815.1 of Acanthisitta chloris. NCBI lineage: Eukaryota > Metazoa > Chordata > Aves > Passeriformes > Acanthisittidae > Acanthisitta > Acanthisitta chloris. The sequence continues at coordinate 101,844 of NW_008691913.1, forward strand.
AGCTTTTGGCTTCTCAGTTCTGCCATCTTTTCTGCAATGTATCTGCAAAATGTGGCTATTCAGAGATAGCTATACTGTTTATTCATTATTAAGTTAAATGCTATTTCACTGTCTATCCACCTTTCTGTGCTCCTTTTTTTCTGCTGCACTTGTAGCTATGCCTCTAATACTTCTGCTTAAAAGGCATAATCTTAGCTGAGTACTGTAAAAAATTGTTTTCTAATTCAAGATGGCTGCATACAGCAGAGAGCAACACAGATCTCTTGTAAGAGCCTTAAGCACTGTGTAGCTGCGGAGGTCAGCATGCTAGGACTATAAGAAAAGCAAGAAAATACCAAATAGAAGAACAGAGCTGTTAAAAGCTGAAACATTGAGAGTGTTTTTTAAGAGACACAGTCAAGCATATTGCTTTTTGGAGTAAATTACTGTTCAAATATATGATATTGTAAGCAGAGACCACTATTTGTATATTTCAAAATGTTTTTGCTCCACAATATTAAGTATCTGACCAAGAAAATCATATGTTTGTGTGAAGTTCTTATGAATAACACCTTGGGAATTTTGAGTTTATAATATATTTCTTTATTATATATAAGCTATCCAAAATGCATATATGATAATGTATTACATATTAATCTATCTATTTATAGTGTATTATAAATATTACATAATTGCAGATCTAAAGATTATTACAGCTTTTCTATAATTGTTCATGCTATTGTATGATTCATAATATGCAATAATTATATTATATGAAA
>NW_008691914.1:0-821 GCF_000695815.1 Acanthisitta chloris
AGAGGTTTCCTTTGGTGTGGGTGTCAGCCCAGCCTGAGGGGTCAGGGTGTGCTTAGGGTGGGGGGCACACCCCAGGGGCTGCCTGACCCTCCTGTACCCCCCCAGGCTCTCCGGCGTGCCCAGAGCCTCACAGTGTGGAGAGGTCTCCATGGTTCCACAGCCCTCCCACAGCTCCCTGAGGCCAAGGTGAGGGATGGGGGGGACAGGGGACACACCTGAGGGAAGTTGGAATGGGTGGTAAGGAGGGAACAGAGGGGACCTTCTCCCTCCCACTGTGCTAGCACTGGGGGTCACACCCTCAATCCTGGGGCAATTTTGGGCCCCTCACAAGACAGTGAGGGGCTGGAGTGTGTCCAGGAAAGGAGCTGGAAAGGTTCTGGTGGGAACTGAGGGAGCTATGGGGGCTCAACCTGGAAAAAAAGGGGTTCAGGGAGGACCTTCTGCTCCACACAACTCCCTGACAGGAGGTGCAGCCAGGGGGGTTGGGCTCTACTCCCAGGGAACAAGGGACAAGAGGGAACAGCCTCAAGGTTCTCCAGGGGAGGTTCAAGTTGGCTGTCGGGACAGTCCCTCCTGGAAAGGGCTGTCCAGCCCTGGCACAGCTGCCCAGGGCAGGGGGAGTCACATCCCTGGGGGGATTGAACAGCTGTGTGGATGTGGCACTTGGGGACATGTCAGTGGTGGCCTTGGCAGTGCTGGAGGGTCTCGGGGGTCTCAGAGGGCTTTTCCCACCCATAGATTCCATGATTCCTTGTGAAATGCTACTCTCAGATCAGCCCAGTGTGTCCCTGTGACCTTGAGCCTGGCTCAGCCTCTCTTTC
>NW_008691914.1:872-7219 GCF_000695815.1 Acanthisitta chloris
CTGAGCAGGAGACAAGTTTGTGCCCTGGAACCTGATTCCAGGAAATTAAATCTCCAAACTCAGGACTTTCCTCTTTCTTTCCCCCCATTCCTTCATTCTCCCATGGCCACCTGTTACAGCACACCTGGAATTTTGGAGCCTCACAGGCTCCTATCCCTGTCCCTGCCTGTGGATCCCTGGGGCTGGATCTGGGAGATCCATGCTGGAGCCATCTCCTAGCAAGGAATTACAGGCTAAGGAATGTGGTATCAGTGGGAGGAGTGTGTAAAAATAGGAGTCAGCTGTGAAGGGGGAAGGGATGTGTGTGTGAAATGTCTCAGGAATTACCTGTGAAGTTATGTTTGTGTTTTGGCCTCAAAAGTGGTATTCAGATAAAAGCCATGAGCCTGTGTGAGCACAGGAGGGTGATCAAAAAGCTGAAGAGATCCCAAAGGACAGGCAGGAATGAGGGAATTCAGGAGCACCAGGACATGCTGGAAGCTGGCAGGGAGCACAAGTTCCACTGGGCACAGGGAGAGGCTATTTCTGGAGCCTCTGTGGGGAAAGGTCTGTGTTGGCAGAGGATCAGGTGTCAGCGCTGAGCTCAGGGCTGGTGTCACCCCTGGGGTGGCCTCAGCACAGGGATTGTCCCCTGTGCTGGCACTGGGGGCACACCCCAATCCTGGGGCAGTGCTGGGCCCTCACAAGGCATTGAGGGGATGGAGAGTCTCCAGGGAAGAAGATGAGAAGGGTCTGGAGCAACTAAGGGAGTTGTGGGAGCTCAGCCTGGAGAAAAGGGGCTTGGGGAACCTTCTGCTCCCCACAACTCCCTGAAAGGAGATGCAGCCAGGGCGGGTTGGGCTCTGTTGCCAGGGAACAACGGACAGGGGGAACAGCCTCAAGGTTCTCCATGGGAGGGTCAGGTCCCTCCTGGAAAGGGCTGTCCAGCCCTGGCACAGTTGCCCAGGGCAGGGGGAGTCACATCCCTGGAGGGATTGAACAGCTGTGTGGATGTGGCACTTGGGGACATGTCAGTGGTGGCCTTTTCAGTGCTGGGGAGACTCAGGGGGCTTTTCCAACCCAAATCATTCCCTGATCCTGTGCCAAAGCAGGAGCAGTGAGTTCACACTGTGTCCCACAGACATTCACCCTTGGGCGTGTGCATCCCTCTCCCTGTGTCAAGTGGGACCCCCCCATTCCCTGAAGCAGCTCTGGGGTCCTGTGTGGGTCAGAGTGGGGGTGCAGCAGCCCTGACCCTACTCCCTGCAATCCCAGAGCTCCAGGGCCGAGGGCACGTTCCAGGTGACGATGCTGCCAGGGGATGGAGTGGGCCCAGAGCTCATGCACGCCGTCAAGGAGGTCTTCAAGGTAGGGACACCTGCCTGGGGAGGGACAGGAGATCCAGGTCAGGGCCCGGACACATATGGTCACATCCTGCTGTGCCATGGGAGTGTGGCTGGCACTGTCCTGCTTTCCTGTGACTGTCCTCGCTGGTGCTGAGCCCTGGCACAGCCTGGGAGACTCGGGGATGGGTAATTGTGTTGTCTGTCACATGAGTTCTGTCATGGCACAGGCAGCAATTGGAGGGATTTAGGTTGGATAATTGGAAAATTTCACCTGGGATGGGCTGTCCAGGCCTGGCACAGCTGCCCAGGGGAGGGGTGGAGTCTCCATCCCTGAGGGGAGGGATTTAGGTTGGCTGTTGGGACAGTCCCTCCTGGGAAGGGCTGTCCAGCCCTGGCACAGCTGCCCAGAGCTGCAGGGGAGTCACATCCCTGGGGGGGATTGAACATCCATGTGGATGTGGTGCTTGGGGACATGTCAGTGGTGGCCTTGGCAGTGCTGGGGGAATGGTTGGACTTAGAGGCTTTTCCCACCACAGCAGTTCCATGATTCTCTCAGTGTCTGTCAGTCTGTTGAGACTGAGGTGACCCAGAAGTCCATGCTCAGCATTCCCTAATCGCAGTTCCTTCCTGTCCCTGAGCTCTGGCCGGTTCAGGGCAGTGTGAGCCCATCAGTGCCTCCCAGTGAGGAGCCGTGTCACGTTGCCAGTGGCTCTGTCTCTCTCCCAGGCTGCCAGTGTGCCCGTGATCTTTGATGAACACCAGCTGAGCGAGGTGCAGAACACAGCCTCAGAGGAGAAGCTCGACCGTGTCATCGACTCCATGAAGGAGAGCAAAGTTGCCCTCATAGGTGAGGGCCTGGTGGGTGTCTGGGCACCAGGGGCTGTGCCTAAGCCTAAGGAATGGGGCCTGATCCCTATTATTTTCTTCATCCTTATCCTTATTCTCCTCCTATGCTGGGCACAGGTGAGGACTCACCTGGAATGCTGGGGCAGGTTTAGATCCCTCAGGGCAAGACATTGAGAGGATGGAGAGTGTCCAGGGAAGGAGCTGGGAAGAGACTGGAGCAGCTAAGGGAGCTGTGGGGGCTCAGCCTGGGGAAAAGGGGCTCAGGGGGACCCTTCTGCTCCCCACAACTCCCTGACAGGATGGGTTGGGCTCTGCTCCCAGGGAACAGGGGAAAGGAGGGAATGGCGTCAAACTGTGCCATGAGAGGTTCAGGGACAATCCCTCCTGGAAAGGGCTGTCCAGCCCTGGCACAGCTGCTCAGGGCAGGGGGAGTCACATCCCTGGAGGGATTGAACAGCTGTGTGGATGTGGCACTTGGGAACATGTCAGTGGTGACCTTTTCAGTGCTGGGGAGACTCGGGGCTTTTCCAACCCAAACCATTCCCTGATCCCGTCTCAGATGCCATTAGGTACTCCCAGAGGGCAGGTGGGCATGTCCTGGGGAAGGACAGGTGCTCTGGACTTGTGCCAGTGCTATCAGTGCTCACTGGAGTTCCCAAATTTGGGGTTACTTCCAGCTCCTGCTGTTCAATCCAGATCTAGTACAGCCCAGGGGCTGGTTGGGTCCTGCGCAGTGAGAACTGAGCCCCCACACCTGGCTGAGGTGTGCTGGAGTCTCGCTGTGCTATCCTTTCCTGCCCCTGGCATGTCCTCATCCTGCCCTGTGTGCTCCTCCTGCTCCTGTCCCCATCCTGTTCTGTGTGCTGATCCTGCCCCATGTCCTGCAGGTAAGATCCACACGCCCATGGAGTATAAGGGAGAACTGGCATCCTACGACATGAGGCTCAGGTGAGGGAGATGTCACCTTCCAGGGCTGGGCAGCAATATGCCACATGCTGGGAAACACTTAATTAGGAATTAATGAGTTATTGGGAAGCAGAACTCCTGAGGGATCATGTGTGGGCAGGAGCTGACCCTGTTCACTGTGATCCTGATCCCTTGGGGGTCCTGGAGAGTGGGGGAGGGCCCCAGCTGTGTCCCCAGTGCCTGTAGGGAACAATCACTGGGAAAACACTGTTCATTAGTAATTAATGAGTTACTGGGAAGCAAAATTCCTGCGGGACCATGTGTGGGCAGGAGCTGACCCTGTTCACTGTGATCCTGATCCCTTGGGGGTCCTGGAGGGTGTGGGGTGTCCCCTAGTTGTGTCCCCAGTGCCTGCAGGGAGCAGTCACCAGGAAAACCCCATTAATTAGTAATTAATGAGTTATTGGGAAGTGGAAACTCCTGAGGAGTCTCCCTGAGGCCACCCTGCCCTGTTCACTCCTGATCCCTTGGGGGTCCTGGAGGGTGTGGGGTGTCCCCTAGTTGTGTCCCCAGTGCCTGCAGGGAGCAGTCACCAGGAAAACCCCATTAATTAGTAATTAATGAGTTATTGGGAAGTGGAAACTCCTGAGGAGTCTCCCTGAGGCCACCCTGGTGACCACAGCCCCGGTGCTGCCCCTCCCCAGGAGGAAGCTGGACCTGTTTGCCAACGTGGTACACGTGAGGTGTGGGGTGTCCCCTAGTTGTGTCCCCAGTGCCTGCAGGGAGCAGTCACCAGGAAAACCCCATTAATTAGTAATTAATGAGTTATTGGGAAGTGGAAACTCCTGAGGAGTCTCCCTGAGGCCACCCTGGTGACCACAGCCCCGGTGCTGCCCCTCCCCAGGAGGAAGCTGGACCTGTTTGCCAACGTGGTACACGTGAAGAGCCTACCTGGCTACCAGACCCGGCACAACAACCTGGACCTGGTGATCATCCGGGAGCAGACAGAGGGCGAGTACAGCTCCCTGGAGCACGAGGTACAAACACCTGGCCAGGTGGGATGGCCCTGCTCCCACACCTGGGCTGGACACAGGCGGAGAAGGACCAGAGGAGGCCCCAAGGGCTGGAGCTGCTCTGCCATGGAGCCAGGCTGGGAGAGCTGGGAATGTCCAGCCTGGAGAAGGGAAGCACCGGGGAGACTGTAGAGCGTCTTCCAGTGCCTAAAGGAGCTCCAAGAGAGCTGGAGAGGGACCTGGGACAACGCATGGAGGGACAGGACAAGGGGGAATGGCTTCACCCTGCCAGAGAGCAGGGATAGATGGGATATTACTAAGGAATTCTTTGCTGTAAAGTGGTGAGGAGCTGGGATGGAATTCGCAGAGCAGCTGTAGCTGCTCCATCCCTGGAAGTGTTCTAGGCCAGGTTGGATGGGGTTTGGAGCCACCTGGGTTGGTGGGAGGTGTCCCTGGTTAGAACTGCATGAGCTTTAAGGTGTCTCCAGCCCAAACCATTCCATGATTCCCCAACTTCATCTGCCTGGAGCAGCAGGATGAGGGCAGGTTTTAGGGCTCTGAACACACCCCAGGCCCAGTGAGGACTGTGGGGGCTGCAGGAGGGATAACACCAGGAACAAGGGACAGAGGGACATGGATGTTGTCCTGGGTTAACCCCAGCCAGGAACTCTGTACCTTCCTCTCCCTTGCCAGGGGGAAGAAGGAGCATTGGAAAGAGAAAATGAAACTGAGCTGAGATAAGAACAGTTAAGAATGGAAGCAAAACAATAAGTACTAATCATAACAAGAATAATGCTGTGAGGGATCTGTGAGGGGATCTGTGGGTCTCTGAGGAATCTGTGGATCTGTGAGGGGTCTGTGCTGTACCCATGACCCCCCTGTGCCCCCAGAGCGCCAAGGGGGTGATCGAGTGCCTGAAGATCATCACCCGTGCCAAGTCCCAGCGCATCGCCAAGTTCGCCTTCGACTACGCCACCAAGAAGGGACGTTCCAAGGTTACAGCTGTGCACAAGGCCAACATCATGTGAGTGCCCCTGTCACACTGCTGTCCCCCAGGGCCTGGCACCCGTGGCCAGGGGCCACCTCCACTCACACAGTGTATTAGGGATTGGTTCTGTGTCGTTAATGGTAGAGGAAACACCTGCCAGGGCCTAAAGGGCTTCAGGAGAGCTGAGAGGGACTTGGGCATGGAGGGACAGGGCACAGGAGATGGCTTCACGCTGGGAAAGTGGAGATTTAGATGGATAATGGGAAGGAATTCCTGGCTGTGAGGGTGGTGAGGCACTGGCACAGGTTTCCCAGAGCAGCTGTGGCTGCGCCATCCCTGTAAGGGTCCAGGCCAGGTTGGATGGGGTTTGGATCCACCTGGGCTGGTGGGAGGTGTCCCTGGGTGGAATTAAAGGTCCCTTTCCACCCAAACCATTCCATGATTGATCCCGCTCTGTGCCAGGCTGGTTCAGAGAGACCAGGATATTCCTGGGATTAGCTTTTTCGTCTCTCTGGTCCCACCTCCAGCCTGAGGCTGTGGCAGACCTGGAGAGGGAAGGCTGTGGCCAGATGTGAGCAGGACACTGACTCCAGGACTGATGATGATCAGATTTATTGATAACTCAGTATTAAAACATTACCAGTGCAGCATCTCACTAACACCGGTGCCTGTCCCCATGGATTATGGGATCAGGGTGGCTCCTGTGGGGCTCCACCTCACTGTCTGGATCTCTGAGGGAATTCCAAGTGTGATTCAGCTTCTCAGGCTCAGCTTTGGTCACAATTTGTGGCTGAAGGGTTAAAATCTTGTCAGGTCTGGCTGGAAATGTAGAGGTTGAGGCTCTGCCCTGCTGGATTCAGCCCCTGCAGGGCTTTCCTCTGGATTGACCAATCTTCACCTGTCTGCAGGTGAGTGTTCCTTATTTGAGGCTAGATGTGCCCTGCAGGTATCCCAGCCAGGAGGGGGAGATCCACCTTAGCACACCAGTTTGCCCAGTTGGCCTAGCCTCCAGCAGTGTTTTATTACTTTATCCAGACCCGTGTTCACCAAACATCCCAGTGCCCATCCCTGGAATCAGTGATGGAGCACCTGCACAGCTCCTCTGGCACTTCCCACCTGAGACAAGCCACATTCCCCTTGGAGAGGGTGTAAAGGGAGAGGGGGATGTGAGTGGGGGACAGAGCAACAGGACAAGCTCCAGCTGTCACAGCCCCCAGTTCCTGGTGGATACCTGCTGATGGTGGCTACCTGCAGCTGCTGCTGGAAGGC
>NW_008691914.1:7259-9110 GCF_000695815.1 Acanthisitta chloris
TGTGTTTTTCCTGCTGCAGGAAGCTTGGGGATGGGCTGTTCCTGCAGTGCTGTAAGGAGGTGGCCGAGCTGTACCCCAAGATCAAATATGACACCATCATAATTGACAACTGCTGCATGCAGGTGAGTCCACACACACACTTGAGCTCCCACAGCCTCCTTGGGGCATCCACAGCCTCCCTGGACAACCTGTGCCAGTGTCTCACCACCCACACTTTAAGAAGCACAGGACAAAAAATCACAGGATCGTTTAGGTTGGAAAAGGCCTCAGAGGCCAAGGAATCAGTGTGTTACGGGGTTGGAATGGACCTTAGAGATCATCCAGTTCCAAACCCCTGCTCTGAGCAGGGACACTTCTCACCAGACCAGGTTGCTCCAGGCTTTGTCCAACCTGGTTACAGCACTGACAGGTTAGAGGTTGGACTTGGTGATCTTAGAGGTCTCTTCCAACCTTGATGATTCTATGCTACTCCCCATGGCTGGGGCCCTGCCTGAGGGGGGGCTGAGCTGCCACAGGACCTCACCTGTGTCGTTCCTCCCTCCCAGCTGGTGCAGAACCCCTACCAGTTCGATGTCCTGGTGATGCCCAACCTGTATGGCAACATCGTGGACAACTTGGCTGCAGGGCTGGTGGGTGGTGCCGGCGTCGTGCCCGGGGAGAGCTACAGTGCTGAGTATGCCGTGTTTGAAATGGTGAGGAGGGTCTGGGGGGCTCTGGGAGGTCCACAGGGAGGGTCTGGGAGGCTGCTGGGGCCATCACCACCATGGTCTGTCCCCCAGGGCGCTCGACACCCCTTCGCCCAGGCCGTGGGCAGGAACATCGCCAACCCCACAGCCATGCTGCTCTCAGCCTCCAACATGCTGAGGCACCTCAAGTAGGTCCTGCTTTGGGAGGTCTGGGAGGGGGAGTGTGGGGCACAGAGGGGTTGATCCACTACTGCTCCCTCTCTCCAGCCTGGAATTCCACTCCAACCTGATTGCAGATGCGGTGAAGAAGGTGATCAAGAGCGGCAAAGTAAGTGTGGGGTCTGGGTCACGTCATGGTGGTGTCACTGTGCCACTCCATGACCTCACCAAGGCTCCTGCTCTGACTCCTCTCTTTCCACCTGGAATTCTGGCTCCTCTCCTCTCTCCAGGGGTCCCTGTGGCTTTAGCTGGCCCTGCTGCTTGTCCTGGGGGTCATGTGCTGGTGACGGACCTCGGGCAGGACTTATGTCCCCCATGGCCTTGTCCCCACCTGTGTCCTGGCAGGGCATTTGAGGGCTCCTGTGTCACCATGTGCCCACCCCAGGTCCTGGCAGGGCACTCAGGGGATGCTTCATGGGCCCATCTCCACCCCAGATCCTGGCAGAGTGCTTGAGGGTCTGTGCTGTCCTGTCTCTCCTCTGCTGCTTGTCCCAGCCGTTCCCCTGTTCACCAGGGCTTCTCCATGTCTCCCCTCCCTGCTGGGTTTCAGGTTCGTACTCTGGACCTGGGCGGTTACTCCACCACCACCGACTTCGTCAAGTCTGTGATTGACAACCTGCACCCCAACTATGGGGCCTAGGACGCCCCAAGCAGTGCAGGGGGACATCACCACACCCTGCTGCAGCAACTCAGGCCACCCCCATGTCCCCCCTAACTGTGTACCCCTTCCCCTGCCCTTTGTTCCCCCTGCTCCTTGTAACCCTCTCCCCATGTCTTCTTTCCTGTGTCCTCCTCCCTGTATCCGCCCTGCCTTCCTCCCCATGTCCCCCTGCCCCAGCCCAGCTGCCCCAGTGCCCCCCGGAAAGGAGGAGGATGGCTCCCCCCAAGCCAGTTCTCCTCAGTGCCCCTCACAGGGGTTGCTGTGTCTCCATGTGAGGAGGCCAGG
>NW_008691914.1:9198-12365 GCF_000695815.1 Acanthisitta chloris
TGGGACTACCAGTCTTGTGGGACCAGTGTGACCATAGGACCACTACTCCCATCCATGGGACCAGTGTGACTTGGACCGCTACTACCATCCATGCGACCCCCATTCCCATGAGACCAGTGTGACTGTAGGACCACTTACTCCCATCTGTGGGACCAGTGTGACTAGGACCGCTACTACCATCCGTGGGACCCCCATTCCCATGGGACCAGCATGATTGTAGGACTACTACTACCATCCATGGGACCCCCATTCCCATGGGACTCCCCCCAATTCCTGTGGGACCCTACCCATGAGGCTATTAGCAATAACCAGACCTCCAGGGCTGAGGCCCCCAGCTGCTGGCACAGGGACAGAGGCTCTGGGTGCTGGGTGGGCAGTCCCAGTGCTCCTGGTCTCTAAGAACCACCCATGGTGGCCAGTCTGGGGGCCCAGTGGCTCCTGGGGCATCCAGAGAGCACCAGCCAGTGTAAGCCCAGGGATCCCTGTGGCTCCTGGCAGTCTTGGGACCACCCATGGCTCTGGGGTGTCCTGGTGCCACGCCAGGGGTGCCTGCAAGTGCTGGGCTTGGCCATGTCATCGTCATCACGCTGTGCTCTGTACTCTGCTTGCAAATAAAGGGTCCAATGCTTGTCTTGGCCCTGCCCTGGCCCGGGGGACTCACAGCCTGGGGGTGCAGTGGGGCAGCGGGAGTGCTTGGCAGGGAGCACAGGGCTGTGGCTGCTGGGAGGGTGGGCAGAGCTTGGACCACTCCCTCAGGCCTAATGGGGGTCCTGGGCAGTGTGTCAGTGCTGGAAACACCCCCTGTGCCTGTGGGCACCCACAGCTGGGGTCCATGGTACCCCTCTCAGCTGGCAGGGGGGGCCTTCAGCCCCTCCTTGTGTCCCCACAATGCCTCCACCCCTCTCTGAGGCACAGGGACAATCTGGGGCTGCAGAGGGCCCTGGGGGGCTCAGCCCCGCAGTGAGTGCCCAGGATGGAGACTGGGACCCTGCTCTGCTGCAGGGGTCCCCTCCCTCCTCCTAACTCCCCTCTCCTTGCAGGTGCGCACGGCGGACATGGGGGGCTACTCCACCTCCCTGGATTTCACCCAGGCCGTGATAGATTCCCTGGAGTGATAACCCCTCACTCACCCCCCCCCCCAACGGGATCTCAAGTGTCCCCACAATAAACGTGGCCTTGGGGTGACACACGATGCCATCATGTCCCTCCGCCGGGGCAGGGCAGACAGGCAGCTCCAGGACAGGGTGGCCCTTGTGCCAAGGGGGGACAATGTGGTCACCCCCTGGCATGAACAGGACACAAGACATCAACCACCTCAGCCCTTTATTGGGGCAGGTCCTGTCCCCCTACACCGCACAGGCAGGAGGGGACAGCCTGGGGACAGGCCACATGCAGCCTGAGCCCCACAGGGAGGGCACAGGGGGCTGGGGCTGGGGTTGGTCAGTGTGGCCTAAGGCACAGCCCAGGGGCTGCTGGGGGCCAAAGGGACTCACGCACCCAGGCCACAAAGGGCCTCACCACGCTCAACCTTGGCCAAAGGAACTCACACGGGCCACGACATGTTCAATGTGGCCACTGTGCCACAGGACACAGCCAAGGACAGCTCGGAGCCCAGCTTGTGCCTGTCAGTCCATCAGTCTGTCAGTCCATGTGCTGGAGCACCTGCCCCAGCTCCTGCTCCCTAGTCCTCCTCTGAGTCCCTGGCTGCTGCCTTCTTCTTCTTCTTTTTCTTCTTCTTCTGCTCCTCTTCCTCCTCCTCCTGCTCCACCTCAATTTTCCTTTTCTTCTTGGGCAAAGGCTCTTCTTCCTCCTCCTCCTCTAGCCCATTCTCCTCAGGCTCAGCCTCTGCCTCCAACTCCTCCTGCTGCTGCTTCTTTTTCTTCTTCTTTTTCTTGACCACATCATTCTCCTGGAGAGAGCCCCAAAGTCAGGGTGGGTTTTGCCCCTCACTCTTGACTCCCTCATCCCTGAGGGGCCCAGGCAACCCCTCACCCCACTTGGCTGCAGGGAAGGTGGGTGAGGAAGAACCAGGACAGGGCCAGGACCCCCCTGATCCCCCAGAGGGTCCCTCACCTCTGTCTCCATCACAGAGTTCTCCTCTGCTTCCTCAGCAGCTGCTGCCAGTGCCTCCAGCCGCCGCTTCTCCCGCTTCTTCCTCTTCTTCTCTTTCTTCTCCTGTCTCCTCTTCACCTCAGCCACCACCTCGTTGGCCTGGGGATGACACAGGGGACATCAGCAGGGGGAGGGTCCCAGGGCCTGTCCCCACCCGCTGCCAGCACTGGTCGGATCAGCCTCATTAAATCAGTCTTTTGCCTCCATAGTGGGTCAGGATGGCACAGTAACATCACCTCCGACACAGCTCTCACCAGCATCTTCACAACCCACAGTCCTTTGCCTCCACCACCTCCTTCATCCCCCAGAACCTCACTTTCATCACCTCCTCCTTCATCCTGCCCCCAGCACCTATTTCCATGATCTTTATCACCTCCAGCATAGTCTTCTTCACCCCCACTACAACATCTCACCTCCATCACCTCCTCCTTCACCCCCCAACACATCCCCTCCACTCTCTCTCCTCACCTCCACCACAGCCTCCTTCATCACGTCCAGGTTCTTCCTGGGGGGCTCCCCGGTCTCGTAGAAGGCCAAACGCTCCTCCACCTGCTCCCGCAGCTTGTCCCCGAACACACTGGTGGGGATCTCTGTGGGAAGGCAGAGAGGCTCAGTCCCTGTCCTGCACCCCCCAGACCCTGTGTCCCCCCAGGTCCCCCATGCTCTGCTCAGCCCACAGGAGTCACCATTCACACTGGGTGTGAGATACTGCTGACGAAAAATGGTACCATCATGGCAGAGCAGCCCCAAGCCCTGTGCCCCATGCCCACCCGAGAAGCAGTCGATGCGGGAGGCGATGGTGCACTTGTTGGCGAGGTAGCGCGAGATGCGACCCTTGTTCTTGGCAGCTGCTCGCCCAATGAACGTGGAGTGGAAAATTAGTCCATACTTGGGGGTGTTCCCTCGCGTCTTCAGAGCCCTGCAGGAAGCATGGGGGGCATCAGGACCCCCAGATGGAGCCCACACCCAACCCCTGCACCAGCAGCCCCCCAAGACCCCAGGGATACCCTGGCCCCACGACTGTCCCCCAGCACCCCCAAAACTTGGGGGTGCCC
>NW_008691914.1:12501-14706 GCF_000695815.1 Acanthisitta chloris
CTCAGCACTGGGGCCAGCTGGTCACCCTCGCTGGGCCAGCGTGTCACAGCTGGTGGCCCAGGCCCTGCCATCACTGTGACCACCTGCAGCGGTACCCGAAGAGAGCCTTCTCGGCCCCCAGGATCTGCACCGTGGACGCAGGGTACTTGGCCAGGTTGGTCAGGCTGCCGGCGTGGGAGATCAGGCGAGCACCCACCTGGGGGGCAGAGCGGGGGTAGGGCTTCTCCACCCCCCAGGGACCATCCCCAGGGCACCCAGAGAGTAACCCCACAGTGCCCCTAGGGCACACACAGCCCTCCCAGGTCATACAGAGCCACCCGCGGCACACACAGCCCCCTCAGGCCGGGGATCAGCAGTGAGGCGTCAGCAGCACAGCTCAGTGGATTGACAGATTCACTTCTGACATCATCTCCACGGCCATGGGGTCCCCGTGGACACTCACCACCTCCCCGATGAGGGCCGAGAGGCTGGGTGCCACCTGGCTCATCTTGGAGCGCAGATACTCCTGCAGCCCCTTACGGTACTCTGACAGCGAGATAACGCGGCGGGAGAAGCTCTCGATGTTGATGAGATCCAGGGGGGAGATGTCCATCCCTGCAGGAAGGCAGGAAGTGAGCAGTGGCACTGACCACAGACGGGAGCCCCCCAACCCCCTGGAGCAACACTGACCATACAGCTGTGCCCCCCTCAAGTCCTCCCAAAGCAGCACTGAGCACCCAGCTGTGTTCCCCCAGCCCCTCACCCATGGATGAGCGTGAGGCCTCGAGGATGGCCTGGGCCTTGGCGCTGTCCATGACGATCTCCTCCAGGCCCTCCAGGCTGTCCTGGCTCAGCTCCCGCCGGTTCCCGATAAACTTGGCCACTCGGCAGTACATGGAGTTCTCGGGGACAATCTTGATCAACTCAGGGAAGTGGTACCCATACCACTCTCTAAGGGCACAGGGACAGGGTCAGTGCTGACCTCGCTCTGTGTCCCCCCAAGTCCCCAACCATGGCACCGTGTGTTCCCCCAGATCCCCCAATGTGGCTCCATGTTCCTTCCCACATCCTCTGCCACAGTACCGACTGTGTATTCCCCCTGGATCCCCCACCACAGCTCTGCATGTCCCTCCAGACCCCCTTACCACAGCTCTATAGATTCTCCGCCAAGTCCCCTACTGTGGGCCTGTGTGTCCCACCAGGTACTCCACCACGGCCCCATGTGTCCCTCCATGGCCTGTGTGTCCCCCTGGGTCCCCAGCCATGACTCCGTGTCCTGGCTGGTGGCCCTGGGATGTTGCTGTCCCTCCCCGGTCTGTACACACAGCTGGAGCAGCAGCTGCCTGTGGTAAGCATGGGGAGACCCCGACTGCCCTAGAGCCCCCCAAACCTCCCCAGTCCCACCTGTGGTAAGCGTGGGGCGACCCTAACTTGCCCTCACCCCCTCAGCTCACCGCACGCGCATGGAGAAGGTGTTGATATCCTTGTCCAGCTGGTCCAGGAGGCTGATGGACTGGATGATCATGTTGTCCACGCGGTTCACGTTGAACTTGACCTTGGCCCGGGAGTAGCTGTGCCCCAGCCCCAGCTGGGCCTTAGCTGCTGACTGCGCCGTGAGGCCTCGCACCAGCACAGGGAAGTGCAGCCTCAACCCTGGGGACATGGACAAGGTCACCAGGGGCCATCATGCTAGGGATGAAAGTCATTAAGTGCAGCCATATCCCTGGGGACCAGGGGAATGGAGTCACCATGAGGACAGGAGTATCACCAGGGGGGAATGGGGTCATGATGTGCAGCCACATCCCTGCAGGACTGAGGGAACACCATGGGGGGAATGGGGATCACCATGCAGGCAGAAACTGAACCATGACATCACGTGGGCACAGAAGCGCCACCACACAGGGACTGAGCTACCAGCACATGGGGGCTGAGCCATCACCATGCAGAGACACAGATGTCACCAAATGGGGACAGAACCATCACCACATGGGGACTCAGGTGCTACCACGCACAGACTGAGATGCCAACACGTGGGGATATAAGCATCACCACAGAGACTCGGGTGCCACGGGGGGGAGGAGGTGAGGGGGACTGAGGTGCCACCACGTGTAGACAGAGATGACACCATACACACAAGGAATAAGGTGACATCACGTGGGGTCTGAGCCATCACCACAGAGACCGAGGTACCACCACCCTCAGCTCCAAAGATGGGCCCCAACAGCA
>NW_008691915.1:0-14019 GCF_000695815.1 Acanthisitta chloris
CCTCACTAGATCAGGTTGCTCAAGGAATCCAACCTGGAATAAACACCACCAGGTTTGGGGCAGCCACAGCCTCCCTGGGCAACGTGTGCCAGTGTCTCATCATGATTCAAACATCCCTGACTCTTTCTGAAGGCAAAAAGAAGGGGATCCAATCCCTGGAAGTTGATCTCTCAAGGCTTTGGCTCATCCTTGCACAACCTCCCTCTGCACACCAACCCCAACAGGTTTTTTTTCAGTTGGCAAAACAGACATTGCTTCCTTAGAAAGACATCATATTTGGGCTTTATTAGCAAGGAGCAAATTGAACTGTGCCTGCTCAGTAGACCAAAGTATTACGAATTCCAAATTACCACTGAGTCAGGGTTCAGTGCAGCACTGTAATGAAAAATGTATCATATCTGACCTGGGCATTAATTAAATGAGTTTTCCTACATGTTGAGCTTTTCATCTTTATAAACACCAATGAAACCTTTTGAACAGCTTCTGTGATGTAACAGGATTTCTATAGATCTTCCCCTTTGCCCCAAATTATGGAGAAGTTCTCATCATCTTTGGAAATATCACATGCCTAAGAATCTGCCCATTTCATGTCATTTAATGCAATCAAAGCCCAGAGATTTCTAGAAGACAACTGAGGAAAAAAAAATCCAAGAGAAGAAAGAACCTGATTGTCTAATAAGCACTCTGAGTTCACCAGGAAATTCTTCCATTACTTGCTTTATTATAGTTACATTTTGTGGATTCATTCCATGGGTCTTGATTACATGTGTCTCTGCACCCAGAAAACATTGATTCTATCAGAGCCACAAACTTTGCTTTCTCAGAGGTTAATTTGCTCAAGGACTGCACAATAGGTGAGCACTGGAGCAATGGGAGCAAGTTGCTTTCTGCTGTACCTCTGTGGAGAGATTAAGGCTCAAACTCATTTGCTCCTAAATCTTTCCTGAGCACAGCTCTGTTGATAGTGAAGGACAGAGTTGTTCTGCCCTGGTTGAGAGTCAAGAGCTCGTAGGAAAATCCTGAAGTCACTGAAACACTTCTTAGCAATCCAACTTGTTCAGCTGCTTAGAGAAATGAACTCTACGACAACTTATTCTGTCAAAACTTAGAACTTAACACTTCACAGTTGCTGATTCTTTACTGATTTTCTCTGGGATACACTGCAGAGAGATCAGAAGCCCAACAAGGTGATATTTCAGCTCACAAACAAACCCATCAGTGACCAAATGTTCAAAATTGAACCTGTTCCCACCTCTCTCTTCTGCCCAAACTCCAGGTCTCTGCTTTCCCCGTCCCATAGTTGGATGTGCCTATGTTTTGGCTGCTCTTGCTTTGTTATTTGCTGCTCCCAGCAGCTGTAGGCAACTCTTCCCTCCACACCATCTGCCCATCCTGGATTGCTTCGCACGCTCACGCTGCGAGTTAGAAAAGACCTCGCACAGAGCTGCAGTGAATTATCATATGCTCTGCAGTTACCTTGGGAGGACACAGCAGCTCCTACTTCTGTCCACACAGGTCAGTTCTCTATGCCAACACCCAAAAGTTTCTGGAGCCATCCTACTTTCCTTCACCTGACCAGGAATAACAAGGTTATTGCAGCCTGGTGTGCTCACAGATCCCTCAAACCTTCTTCTTGTCTTCCTTGCAGTTCTGCTTTGTCATCCACATCTCCCCACCTCACTAACATTCCAATTTGCATTCATCTTCATACCCAAAATAACCTTTTTCTGCATTTTCACTTGAAAAAAAAGTCACCAAGGGCAATAGTTGAAGTTCAACATTGTGATGTTATGATTCCTTATGAGAATTCATCATTATAGAGCATTATATTTATCAGTCCTGATATGGAGAGACCTGACCTAAAGCATGAAGAAAATGAAACCATCAAATATGGGAAGGAATAAAACTGGAGAAAAGGGTAATGAGAGTGTTTGAAGGAAGAAGGAAACAACTAAACCTCCTGTTTGCTTTAGACAAAGGACCCATCAGCCTTAAATACATCAGGTTGAACACAGAGAACTTCACTAGCTATCAAAATATTTTATCAAAAACCTTCCCAAATGTTAGCCTCAAGTGAAATTCCTTCTTAGCACCTAAGTTTCTTTGGAAATTTGCTTGACTTACATGTTTCTGCAAAGGGAAAAATTTCCTGCATTGTGGCTACCAGTCCAAGAGCTCAAGATCTGATCCTGGAGTTGTGCACCTGATCCAGGGAATAACTCATCCTTTCAAAGAACAATGAGGAGATTTTCCATCCCCTGAAGCAGAGCACAGACCTCTCTCCCCACAGCATCGTTGTGACTTTCCTCCCCACGACACCTTTGTAGTTTTCCACATGCATCTCACACTCATTTGGGAGCTGGAGGAGTGGGAATGCATTGCAAAGCAGCAGAAGTTTAGGGAATTCCGAGTTCCAGTTCATCCCAACAGTCACAAGCCAGAAGGAGTAGCCCATGGGAATGATTTGCCTTCAAGTTAGGCACATGCTACAACATTCTCAGAATTTAGGACCCTAATGTAAAGCCCCTAGAGGCATCCAGCAAATTGGATGTGATGCTGTAGCCCTGGAATAGCAGCTTACAATCCCTGTCCAGTTAAGGGTTGGTTCCAGTTTTGTTCAATTCATTTTAGGGTTGTTTTCCCCTCTTTTTTTTCCTACTCCTGGTGCTGCAATGAGGCAGGAATAGCATGTTTATGTATCCTATAATGTATGCTGATATTTGAGGTCTCATACATCATCTAGACAGCAAAACACTTCATAAAGTGACTGCAAAAAGGGGAAGAAAGCAAAGGGATGAGACTCCCAATGAGTAAAATCAACCCAGCTCATGTGACAGACAGAATATCACACTGTCACTACTAGGTCCCATCCTCAGGTCCCTTAAAACAGTGATTTTAGCATTGAATGGTAGAATTAAGGCTCAGACCTTGCTCCCTTCTCCTTGCCAGCCAGGGAAGTGATTTGCTTGTATCCCCTTGCCCTTCCCACATGCAGTCAGCAGCTGTAAACCTGATCCATGGAATCTGTATCCCCTTGCCCTTCCCATATGCAGGCAGCAGCTGTAAACCTGATCCATGGAATCCAGGCCAGTGTCCCTGCCTCCCCCACAACTCCACTCAGTGGAGCCAAGATTTCACTCAACATATGGCCTAGAATTTACTCCCATAAATCATTTTGACTGTCAACTCCTTCAGCAGATTGGGTCAGACCCAGGAAAGACTTAGGGGGTCTGCAGGTACCACAGGCTCTAACAGGGAGCTGAGATTGCCTTGATTAGTAGCCAGATATTCCAGGGGAGGAGTCTCCAGCTCTTTGGATCTAAAAGTTCCTATGTTACAGTCCTTGAATTGACTCCAGTGGGTCCCAAGAGCTCTTGGAGGATCCAGAAACTTGATACTGATTTCTCTGGAAGTGCTTGGACTGTCCCAATCCTAGAGTGATTAGGAACAACAGCAGAAAGTAGAGAGAGATACTCTTTTGAGGAAAAATAGCTGCCAGAGGTGGGTAGTGACCCCAAGGCTTTACACAGTGACACAGTGGAGAGAACATTCACCCTGAAGCTCCTTTTGATGTGTCCTGACCCTTCAAAAGGGTTTAAATAACTCCAGGGAATCCCTAAGATTGGAAAAGACCTTTAAGACCATCAAGACCAACCATCAACCAGCACGACCAAACCATGACCTCAAGCACCACATTCCTTGAAAAATTCCAGGCCTGGTGACTCCACCAGTTCCCTGGACAGCCTGTGCCAATGCTTGACAACCCTTTCCATGAAGAAGATCCTCCTAATATTGAATCTAAACCTCTTTTGGGCACAACTTGAGAACCTTGCAGAGAAGCCTTTCCACGCTGTAGGTACAGTAGTTTTGCCACCAAGGAGAAGTTGAGAAGGAGGAGAAAAGGTGGTTAGTGCACAGAAGAAGGAAGGAGCAGCAATCCTGGGCTCTTCTCCCTGTTTTCTGGGTGTTTATTCAGGGGCTGCTTAATGCAAAATGCATAAGCTGTCCTGAATCCATGCATTTATTGTCAATGGCACTTGAAGTCAAAAGCACAGTGATTCAGGGGCTGGGGAGTGATCATTGACTGTATTAGCTAATCTATTTATCAATAGCCAGTCAATTATTACGAGACATGGAGAGGGGCTAGTAATTATGCAATGCAAACAGGAAGGCTGGAATCACTCAGTCATTCTATTTAGTCATCCTTGGAAATATTGGATAACATTTGGGATAGCTGCACAAGGCAAAGCTCAACTGAAAGGAACAGCAATAAATTGCTCCCCAAATGAGGATTTGGGGATCAAGAGATGTTTTGCTTGGTCAATACCTTTAAAGCATTAAAATATTTATGGTTTTGACTAATTTCTTTAGCTTTCCTGCATTTATGAGCCATCTAAACTTTATACACATCGCACAGGATTCGGAGTATTCAAAAAGATGATCCACAAGGAGTAAGATTCCATAAGCACATTCACAAGGATGACCAAGCAGAAAACATCTTTCAAGATTCCATATGCACATTCTCAAGGATGACCAAGCAGAAAACATCTTTCTAAAGAGCCAAAGATCCAAACATCAAAATACTTCATCAGCAGGCTAAGAATGCACAAGAACATAAATTATCACTCCCTTCACCTGAGTGAACAAGTAGAATAAATCTAACCTGTTTTAATGAGTCTTTTGGCTTTAATAATTCCATGCATTAGTAACCTGGGGAAGAATGTTCTGCTGGGAAAGGATTTTTGACTGTATTGCACAAGTTATACCCCAACAATTGCCACAGTCTCTCACAGGATTTGATCTTTAATGACTATGTATAGCCAAAAAACCTTCAGTACATGTGGTAACCTCATCTCCCACTTCCACATTTGTTTATAAGTCCCCAATCAGCCAAAATGAGCAGTGTTGCAGGGTTTTAGTTCTAAACATCTGAATCTGATCAGTTCACTTGTTAGTCCAGTTCAATGTATACCTTTCCAACCAGGCTGACATTTAGCAAAGGATTTACTTCAGCAGTCACAGAATCAGAGAATCAACCAGGATGGGAAAGACATCCAAGATCATCAAGTCCAACCCAACTGTGGTTACTAGACCATGACACTAAGTGTCACATCCAGTCTCAGCTTGAAAACCTCCAGGGATGGGGGATCCACCACCTCAATGTCCCTCCTGAGCTGAGGGGCCAGAACTGAGCACAGGATTCAAGGAGTGGCCTCATCAACATCGAGTCCAGGGGCAGAATCACCTCCCTGATCAATACTAAAGGATCCATGAGCTGCAATTATCTTATTCCCAATAATTTCTAGCATCATATTGAGCTCACCTACCCCATTCCATGCTAGAATGCAGCTAGATTTCCATCCTAGCTCTGCAGCAGTGAGAAAGTTTATTGGTCTTAAGCTTTTGGGAAGTTATCTGTACTAAGGATATTATAACATTACTGGGCACTCAATTTTTAATGGAGTTATAACAGAGCAACCTCATCTATTCATGGTCTCTATTGCTTCAGCACTCACATCCCTCTTGCCTTCTGCTCCCTGCCATGCATAACATAGAGTTATGGGATCTTGTACATCTATGATGCTCCAGAAATTATTGGCACATATGGTCCTGATTTAGAGACTCAGGTTGGAAGAGTTATCTAAGCTCCTTTTCCCACCAACCTGTGCTCAACACCCAGAACTCCAACAACTCTTTATTGGCCTCTTTACTAGAGGGGAAATCTTTGCAGGCAGCAGCAAAACTCTTTTTTTTCCTCATCATTTTCATCATCCAAGCCCTCCTAAGCCCCAGCAGGGATTATCTCAGGTAGAGGACAGGGATTTGTGCATCTCCAGCAAAACAATCCCCCCAAAGAAACAAGGGGAGAACTTCTTGTTTCTCTAAGTTGCATGTACATTTACTGCTGCTATTCCTCCAAATGCCTCATTTTCTCTTGGAAAACATCTAACCCCTTGGCTTGGGCAATGTCACAGGGCAATGAATTTGGCTTGGTGGGATACTATTTAATCAGTCTAGGAGAAATCACAAGCTGCTAATCCTTGAGTCATGTGAGCATCTCACACTGTTGCATTGTTACTGTTCTTCCCTCCTGTGTTGTGTTTCTTGACTTAAGGAGCACATTTGTAGGTGCCACAGCACAGAGTGAAGCACAGAGCAGCATTTCACAGCCTGTGAAACCTCAGCAAGGACCTGTTTTGACACATAGTTCTTCAATCCCTCCACCCTTCTGCTAAAAAAATACACCAAACTGGGTAAAACCTTGAAACAAAACATTTTTCACATGAGTTTTACCTTCGTGCAGAACATCTTTGCACTCTGACAACGACAGCTCAGCATCATCCAGAGGTAGAAAAGGACCAATTTTAGAAGAGGCAGAGAAGTCACCACAACACATCTAAGCTCCTCTTACCCCCTCAAATCCAATTGACACTGCCATAAATTCCCAGCAAGATCAGAATGCATTGGGGTGCACCAAGGGATGAATCTTTTTGCCTACAAATTTCCTTCTTTTTAACACTGTCCTTTCCAATGGTCACAAAGAAGCTGAGATGCTTTTAAAATTGGGAAACAGAGACTTTTCTGCCTCACTTCTCCTTCTTTTAACCCTCATCACATCACCCTCCTGGCAGGGCTGGGGTGGAATGGTACTATGTGGTGGTCTCAACAAAAACCAAAGAGCTGAAGATGGTGAAAGGCACCACTAGCTCCCTCCTCCACCCCCTGAGCAGAGGGGAAATGGTGAGGTTAAGCAAATAAAGTTCTCTCCCAGTCAGGCTGCCACATAATGAATACAGCATTATTATGCAGAAGGGCCTCTTGAGACATCGGCCTCAAAAATTCCACTGAAAAAGGAAACACCTGTTGGAATATTAACTAGGACAAAGTCAAGCAAGGAGAAAGAGGATAGGTGGCCAAGAGGTCGGAAAAATCGAAGAGGAAATGTTGGAGGGATTTTGCTTATTTTTGTAGAAGTGTGACATTCCTCATATTTGAGTTCCTGGTACAGCAAATTGCCTGTAAGGATCTAGGAGGAATGGAAAAGACAAAAGAAAGCCAATATTAAGCAAATTTGTTTGGTTTCTGAGGGCAGAGCTATGTTGGACATCCTCACTGTGCAGTCTACACTCAGGTACCTACAGGAGCTGAAGATCTCCAGGGATTTGGAACCTTTTATAGCTCCTGTTGCATAAAGAATATTAACTATGTTTCAGAAAAAAAATAAATCTCAGAATCACGAGTAAATCTATTTTGACCTTGAGAAGTTCTCTATTCATTATAGAATTTTTAGGGGTTGCAATGGACATCTCATCCCAACCCTCCCTGCCATGGGAACACCTCCACTCTAGACCATTAAGCTGAACTCCCTTTCATGTTTTATAGATTTAATATACTCTACTACTAACAAATTCCACTTAGTTTTGGCCCAGTCTCTAAGTCCTTTGGAGAATTCCAGCATCCTTCCCACCCTCTTAGACTGCCTGGGACACTCAGGGTCTCCTTGCAGGTGAGACCAGAGCTCTGCATCACTCTGGGCAACTAGGAGTGAGCTGTGAAAACCCTAACAAGGAAAACATCATTTAGAAAACATCTCAGCACCAGGACAGTTATGATCCCAAGGCTTCACCCACTACACAGAGCAGCATCCTGTTACCCCTGCTGTACATCCCAGTGCCAAATATTCCCCATCTAGGCTCTTTTTCCTTAGGAAGGAGACTGAAGCTCCCTCATTTTGCAGTGTTTGCTGCTTAACTGGAAGATGTCTCAGCAACCAAGCCCTGTCTTCCACTGAATACCCAATTCAGAAGGATTTAACACAGGTCTGAGAGCACTATAAAGAATACAAGCACTTATACCATGCTAGGAAACATGATCCTTACTTGTAGTGCACTTGTAAGCATTTTTTTCCTCCAATATCTTTATTTTAAAGGGAATAATGTTGCTTTCCCTATAATACACTAGAGAAGTAGCTCAATCCTCTTGTAAAATTCCCTGTGGAGCATGAAAATAACATGTTGCAAAGGTTTAAACTTGACATAGTGAGGGGGGGACTGAGGAGCTCAGTGCTCTGCAGGGCAGATATGCTCAGCTATACTGCACAGGTCTATAGACTTCCTATAGGGAAAGGGAAATGATGCAGAGGCTAAACATATGATGCCTGTTCCCAGAATCTCACCCTTTGGAAAGGGCTGGAGACAGAAAATCATCACCAGAGATGTATGCTCAGCTATACTGCACAGGTTGTCCTACAGGAAAAGGGAAAAGCATCACTAGACATGTATGCTCAGCTATACAACACAGCTCTGTTACCTTCCTATAGGCAAAGGGAAATGATGATGCAGAGCCTAAGCATATGATGCCTGTTCCCAGAATCTCACCCTTTGGAAAGGGCTGGAGGCAGAAAATCATCACCAGAGATGTTTGCTCAGCTATACTGCACAGCTCTGTTACCTTCCTATAGGGAAAGGGAAATGATGCAGAGGCTAAGCCTATGATGATTCCCAGAATCTCAGCCTTTGGAAAGGGCTGGATGCAGAAAATCACGAGCAGAGCTGTACAGCACAAAGCTGCAGTGAGGCTCCTGCAGCAAGCAGCCATTTCCCACTCTGCCTCCAGGAGAAGAAGAAAAAGAAGGGGGGAAAAAAAAGATAAATTAAAAAAAATAAACCCCAACCATTTACAGGGATCTGTCTTGGCAGCTTAGCAAATAAAAAAAAACCAAACCACTGCAGCTTCAGAGCAGAGCTTTCAGATTAGCCCCTACACCACACCCAGGATGTATGAACAGCATCAAAACCTCCTCTGCAGCATATCGATTATCCACTACAGCCTCACTAAAGAAATAATAAATGAGCAAGCAGCAGCCTCAGCCCTATTGACTGGGAGGAATAAACCCTCTGGCTTTCCTTCCTGCCTCTGCTCCCTGATGCTCTCCAAGAAAGCAGCCCCCCCTGCTCAGAGGTACTTGTATTTTACAGACAGCTCAAGCTCATCCCTTTTATAATGAGCTTCAGTTTATCCTGATTACCTGGAAAGCACATCAGCCTGTCATATCCAGCCCTGGTAATCCTTAACCCTTCACACACTGCAGTGCTGGCAACACTGGACACCTCATTGGGCTTTAAAAACCCCTTTGGGCTTGGGGTGGGGTTTTTTTTTTTTTTTTTCTAGGGCAAATACCAGGGGCAACCTCCCTTTGAGGACCCAAAAGGTGGCTACTCCCAGTTGAAGCCTGAAGTGGTGGGAACACTCTCAATAACACACAAGGTTGTTTCTGGACAGGAGCAGCTGCTCTCACACTCCCAGTGAATATTTTAGCAGATGTGTGTGAAGGAGAGAACAGGAGTGAGTGTGGATGAAGGGGATGAGGTTCCTAGAGCAGCTCAGCCCAGAGGTTGCAGCACAACCTGAAGCATCACACGTGTCCCTGCCCATGGCACAGGGTGGAACTGGATGATTTTTGAGCTTCCTTCCAACCCAATCCAGTCTGGGATTCTATGATGGCAAAATTCATGTTGTCCTCTAAGCAGTATTGTGTGTGTTACCCTGTGCTGACAATACCTGTTCTCCTTCTGTGCTTCATTTAGTCAAGCAAATAAATTTTCCAGCAAGAACTTTCTCTCCTCAATGTATTCATTAAGAAAACACACAGAAGGAATGGGAAATATCTTAGCTTGGACCTGGAGTTCTTGCCTGAAAAAATCACAACACAGATCAAATACAGTTTATCTTATATTTAGGAGTTTTACTGTGATTTCATTTAGGGAAAAAAAATGAAAAACTGCATGAAAAAATGATGAAAGTTGAATAAATCTTCCTAAGGAACACGCAGGAAAAGTTTGGAGGTGCTAAGATGCAGCAACTGCAATAGATATATGAGTGGTGCCAATAACAACAAAAAGAAAAGTGACAAGGCCAAGACAAAGTTGATATTTGGGTATTTGTCACTTTTTATTCCTTTTGGAAACAAACATTGAAAGTAAAAGCAAAACACTCATTACAAATTCCAACACTAAAGTAATCAAAGCACAAACAAAGGGGGGAAAAAAAGAGCATTTTTTTCAGCCTGGTCCTGCAGCAAAATGTGTTCTCCAGTTTTTAAACTCTCTGGCTAATTTCAAACAAACCAAGAGCATATGGTAAAGGCCTGAAAAAGCCTCAATTCCATGCAAATATCAGTAAATCAGGGAGCAGGTAAAAGTAAGCAATTCTCTGGATGCCACCACTGGGAGAAAACTGACCTCACTCAGCTCCAAATCAGCAAACCCACATGGAAATGGGGCTGGAAATCCTAACCCAAACCCACCACTATTTCCAACAGAGATGAGAAATACAACAGCAGCACAGACTGGGCTGATACCTGGGAACAAAAGGTTCATTTCCAGGTTTTTCAGTACCTATGCACTGGCTGAATGGAAAAGACAACAGGAGTTTTCAGCAGGTGTTTAGCACTTGGCTCTTGTTTGCTGAAATGTCCAAGTACAGTTTGTGTACTTCAAGTACCACTTTATATCCACATGTCTCTGAAAAATAGGCTCAGGGGATCACAAAGGGAAGAGAAGCAGCATTAGAGAGAACTTTGGAGGCATCTCCACATCCATCTGACACTGCAGCCACCAAAAGGTCCAGTTGGAATCATGCTGAATGCCAAAGGATTGAAACACAAAGGGAATGTGAATTAAAGTCAGGTTAAAATGCTGTGGATTAGTGCCAATATTCCCATGCAAACAGCCAAGCACTGTGACCTCACTGGGTTTGGATTCTTCAGGTGATGATGCTGATGAACAGAGAGGTAATGAACCCTCTCTGTTCATTAGGACCAGTAAGTTGATGGCATTTCATGGCTCCACATCCTCTGGAGGAGCTCCAAGCCTCTCACTTGGATTTAAACCAGGAATCTTAGTTTTACCAAGCAAATCTTTCACTGATGGAATGCTGTAACCATAACTTGGATCTAACCAGGAATTGCTAGTCATAGAATCATAGAATCAACCTGGTTGGAAGAGACCTCCAAGATCATCAATCCAACCCTACCGTGGTCACTAGACCATGGCACTAAGTGCCACATCCACTCTCAGCTTGAAAACCTCCAGGGATGGTGAGTTGTGCTCAATGTAATACACCTTGGTCTCACAACTCACCACTCTATGGGGCTGTGAGCTCTCAAAAGAGGTCCACATCTCTCCCTTTTGCAAAACACAGAGATCCAAATCTTCAGATTCCCCAGACCACACTGAGAATGCAGGAGAGGAATAAGAAAGTCACGTGGCTTGAGTGAGGAACACTGTGTTCTTCTCCATGTGACTACAAGCAAATTATTTAGTCACTTGGTGACTGTTTTCCCCATCTGTGGAAGGGAATAATATTGACTGCTCACTTTGCCCACACAGCATTACTAAAAAACTGGTTTAAAAGGTACATTTGCAAGCATGGCAGCACCATCAGGACTTGCATCCTGGGAGTCATTCTGCCCAGATACTCATGCAAAGCAATACCTTTACAAGAGTCAGGGGTTCCTTTTTCCAGCTTTGATAAATTTGCATTGTGGGTTAATTAATTTTCATCAAGGGCTTTCAGAATGTCACAGGAAAAGGCACTGCAGAAATGGAAAGTCATTTTTATAGTGCTGAGATGAGGCCAAGGAAAACAGATTTGGATCACAACCTGGATAGCTCTAAGCTCAAACCTCTCATAGTAGTAATTAATGAATGGCACTGCAAACATTTGTTTTTCAGACAGAACTATTGCCTTGATAGGAGAGGCCTGAAATCACTTCAAAGCAAAATATTTAAGCTGTAAATATGTCAGAGCAGCCAGAGTTGTGCTCAGCACTTACCTCTTCTTGCACTGCTTTTACTATGATAATCTTGATAAAGGCACTTGGAGGTGAGAAATGGAACTTCATAATTCACACCCCGTGGCAAAAGGCAATGCTCAGGCTAAGCCCCAGTTGGGAGTTATTATACCTGGAGTCCCAAAAGCTCAGCTAGGTGGTGGGAAATGGGGAAGGCAAAGGATGCTGCAGGATGGGAATGCACTTTAAAACCCACCCAGGCCTGTTCAGGTGCCCTCCTGGCAGAAAACAACGCAGAGGGTGGGAGAGAGGGGAGAGTGCAGGTGTAAGCCATAGAGGGAGAATTCAGCCTCAAACTGCTGTTGGTTACATCAGCCTAGCAACTGTTTATGCAAACAATCTGGCTGACTCATTAAAGTACTGCTCTGATCAGCTATTAACTGTAACTGACAGATTAAGAGGAGAACAGCATGAGACAGATACTTCAGAAAGTGAGAGCAAAACATACTGGGAGCTTAATCTATGTTTTAATTCCAGCACCCTGCTCCCCACCCCCAACCCTCTCTTTTGTCACCGAGGCTTTCATGGCATGTTTCATATTGTGCACTGCATATCTTGGCGCCCACCTAGACAGCTTTGCATTCTCAGCAGCACCCTGTGGCACCCACATGTTTGCTTGACATTCCAGGGAACCCATTGCAACAGCCAAACATTCTTCCTTGCCTTTCCGAGGGCTTCTCAGATCGCAGATGCTCCTGGTATCACCCACTGTGCTTCAATACTTCTCATGGCCCATGCACATTCTTCAGGGTCTAATCCTTTCAGATAATAGTGCTTTCCTTCAGATGCTGCCTGATACTGAGGAGAAAAGGGCTGAGATGGATGCTTGCTCTTTTTCATTTCCCTAAGCTGATAGACAGGACTTGTCAAAGGCAATCAAGAAAAAAAGAGCTCAAAACCTGCTACTGTTCTATTACATATTTCATGTTCTCCTTGTAGCAGGGGAGTCCCAGGCCTCAAGAATTCCCACTCTGGATTAGGAAAAAAAAACAAAAAAAGGTTTATAAAAGCCTCACCTGGTGCTCACACAGCCCACAGTGAATTTGGGGGATTCATTGGCACAGGAGGTTACAAAATCCATTGAGAAAAGGGGATTCAAGTGCATGTAGGCCTAGAAATAGAAGAAGAGCCCACCTGAGCTAGCAAACCTGCAAACTTGGGTCACCAGAAGTTAACACCACATTCTGGGGATCTGTGAAGGCATTACTAGAGTTCCTCTGGAACTCTGAGCATCAGCTCCTGCCAGAGCCTGGAAGCTGCTGGGAAGGACCTTGAACCAAGCACAACACAGCTGATTTTACAGACAAACTCTGTGCAAGCATTATGCAGTGCCAAACCCTGCAAGGTTTTCAGACAGCTCTCATAAAGGTTAGGAGGACAGTGGACCTGGGATAAATCCAACTCCAGCAGTGCCTTAAGTCCTGACTGAAGCTTTGCCCTTTCCCTTTCTCCTCCCCATTTTTTTTCTTCCCACCCTGCTGGGCTTGATTTCAGAAATGAAACCATCTCAATCCTCTTTATTTTGGGCAAGGTGAGTCCTGAATGAGGAGCAAACCTTAAGCAAACTCACCTTTGCACTGCACAAGCCAAACTCAAGGATATGAACTTCATTTCTCTTTCACACAAGCCACATTCTTCCCAGACACACCACACAACACCATCCCTACCTACTTTGTCCCCCAAAGCCATCCAAGCAACCTCTGCATCCCCATCAAACCCAAAGCTCAGGAATCCTTGCCAACCTCTGCCATGGAATCAGACTGCTTGGAATCATGATCCCCTTAAACCCCTTCCCCTCTCCTGTGACACAGAGGAGGGATTGCTAATAGAGCTACACAGCAATTAGCCATTAAGCCTGATATCCCATTAAGAGTTGCCACCAGCAGATGCCAAGTGAAGGGCAAGGAGAGGTCAGTGTGCACTGAGATTTCCCCCCAGTATACCTCTCTGGTTTTGAGTGGTCTGTAGTGACACATAAACATCTCCAAGGGGTGTCAGACACTCTCAGTGGTGCCAGGACAAGGAGTCATGGCCATAAACTAAACCACAACAGGTTCCACCTCAAGGTGAGGAAGAACTTTCCACGGAGGGTGGCAGAGCACTGAACAGGCTGCACTGGGAGGATGTGGAGTTCCCTCTCTGGAGACATTCCAACCCCACCTGGA
>NW_008691915.1:14033-15433 GCF_000695815.1 Acanthisitta chloris
GCCGTGGCAGGGGGTTGGACAGATGATCTCCACAGGTCCCTTCCAACCCTAACTATCCTATAATTCCATGATTTTTGGGACAGCAGTGATACCTTTGTACTTGGAATATCATTTCCTTTCCTACCAGCACAGAGTTAACCCCCAGTGTACCTCCCCTGCCTGAAATAAGCTCTGTGAATGATGGGGTGCATCAACTGGTCACCATCCTGCCCATAAATATTACCCCAAACACTTTATTTCCTGCAGAGATAAGAATATCTCCCATTTATCAGTTCCACATTGAATCCAATGTGGTCTGCATTTAAAACACACAAACATGCATCCCTCTATCTATAGACTCTATATGTGTTTCCTTACATACCATATATATATATAGAGAGAGAGAGAGAGAGTATATATTTTGCCACACTGTGCAGGATAAAGTGCATATTTCCAAGGAGAAATAAATAAATAACCAACCAGCAATTTCTCAATCACTCCCTGCTGCGTGGCAGTGGCGAAAATTGCTTGGAAATAGGAACTATTATAAATATTCTATATATAACCACATGTTGTGGAGGAAGGGGGGGGAGGGAAAAGGGGAGAAGGTTTGTGTGTTTGAAAAATGTGAATACAAAGGAGGGCATAGAAACCTATCCAGCCATTTCCACCTCGTTGCTATTTATAGCTGCAGTGTTATGAGGTGTTTGTTTAAAGGGGCACCCGAGGAGGATGGAAGGACCAAACCCTCCTTCAAGGAGGCAAGCAAACAATATTCCCTTGGCAAAAGAAAGGAGGACTCGTCTGGCCTGAAAAATCAGGGCTGTTCTTGCTCTTTTCTTTTTTTTCTTTTTTTTTTTTTTGTCCAGAATTGAAGTTTTCAACTGTGTTTTCATCCTCATTAACACTTTCATCCCTCTCACCCAAGGAGGTGCCTCACTGGTCTTAGGGTTGAGTCCCAAGGCAAAAAGAGAAGAAAGAGGGAAATTAGCAAACATTTCTGCCAGCTCCCTTCCCAAATTTCCCTTCTTTCCAGCAGGCATTGGCAAGGGAGTCAAATTTCCAAATGTTCTGGTTAACTCTGCAGTTGGTCAAAAGTAAAAATGAGAAATATTCACCCGAGTGCTGCCAAATTGTGCTGTGAGTGTTGTTTAGGTTTGAAATCCGGGCGAAATATCGAAATAATTGGGATGAAAAATTCCACCAGCTCCTTCAAGAACCCTTTGCTTCTGAAGAGTCAGAATACAAACCCCTGAAGAGCTCTCTATTGTTCCCCTGTGAGATGCCATATGGAGTAGGAGGGGTAGGAACTCAAGGGAAGAGTTATGACAATGAAAACAAAAACATAAATAAAATAAAGGAAGGTCTGTGTTCCCTGTGGGGACATGACTAAGGACTCACCAGTCCAGCCACAAGGCATT
>NW_008691915.1:15468-20974 GCF_000695815.1 Acanthisitta chloris
CAGGAGGGTTTTTGCAGCCTTGGGATCTCCCAGAAGATGTGGAGAGCACCAAGTGGATGAGCATTCCTAGAGGCTCAGGCTGATTTGGCCACGCTCTAGTCAGCACTTCTCCAGCTCAGCCCCACTGGCCAGACAAGTTCTGTGTGTTTTTATTCCTAACTGGAAATTGTGGCTGCCTTGGGAGAAGACTAAGATGTTCTCCCACACTCCTGCTTTGGGAAGATGTTGAATCAGGATTTGTGGTTTGTGTACGTGGCTGGAAGCACATCGAAGATCATCGAATCGTGGAAAGGGTTGGAAGGAACTTTAAAAATCATCTTGTTCCACTTCTTGCCATGGGCAGGGACACCTTCCACTAGCCCAGGCTGCTCCAAGCCCCATCCAACCTGGCCTGGAACACTCTCAGAGATGGAGCTACTGGAGAGTGTCCTGTGCTGTTCAATGGGAAGGGAATATGTGTTCCTTGCTCTGCAGCGACAGCCACAACCAAGGTGGGACCTAGCATGGATTTCCAGTTGTGCTGTGCCCTCCCCATGGTGTGCAGGTCCTTACACGGTGCTTCAGCCCATTAACCCCTTGCTCCCAGGCACTACACTGTGCTCCAGCCCATTAACCCCTTGCTCCCAGGCATGCCATGTGCTCCTGACACCAGCACAGAACTCTCTGCCCATAAAAACACCCATTCCTGCAGCTCGAGCTGCGCTGGGGCAACGAACATCTCCGCTCCCTTTTAAGAGCCTATCTGCTTTGTAATTGCAACTGATAGCTTTTTTTTTTTAATAAGCTTATAAAAACCTGTCTGAGAGAAAAGGTTGGGTCTCAGCCTCACATAATCCAGCTCGGAGTGGGACGGGATAGAGGGAGGAATCTTCAGCTTCGCACGGGAGTTTATTAAGGCTACTGGGCCGCTAATTCCAGCAGCCTTGTTTTCTGTCTCCCAATGGGCTTGTTGACACACAAAAGCTGTCCTGCTTTGGCTCCAAGATAGAGCCTGGAATCAGAGTAAAGTCATGCCTATGGGCAGGGGAAGGAGTTGCAGCAGTGTGAAGTGTTTTTTCGGCTGGTACACGCTGTGTGCTCTGCTGCTCTGGCGAAAACAAGGCTTGTGTCTATAGAGAAACCGTATAGAAATCGAGTCGTAAAACAACAGCTATCTGATTCTGTGCTTCATTATAGGCTTTAATTGTTTAACTGCAGGGGCATTTGGCAGTCATTAATACACACTCTTAAAAAAAAAAAAAAAACCAACCTCAAAAAAACCCCAGACTTGAAAGCAGTGGAATCAACCTGAGAAAATAAAATATCATCCTACGAAACGCTTGATATATTGTTACTTTGATAAGTTCAAACAAGTGTGACTCACTATACAACCATTCTATCAATTCTGAACAAAAAACTGCATGGGATTATTATGCTTTTAATCCAAAGAGCTGGGTATTTGGAATTCCTCAAGCCCTTTGTGGTGTCATATTAGCTAGGCCAGTCTCTCATGAAAAGAATGTATTGTTGAATAGAGTTGAGTCCGGATCTCTGCTCCATTGGGTTGATAAAATGGCAGTTGATTTAAAAAGAACCAGCTTGTCTGGAGAAAGGATTAGCAGATTAAGAGACTGCATGTAATTTTTTTTTTATGTAATGTAAAGTTACATTTCATAACTAAAAGGGATTAATTAAAACGTTAATAGAAGAAGAGATGTTATTTTTCCAGGGACAAATGCCTCACCACACATATGAACATTCGCTTTAGTTGCTGCTGCCTCGACAGTAGGAAACGAAATGCTGTTCTGTGAGTGAGAGTTGACACAGAAAAGAAAGGCAAGAGGTTTGTGTGGTGGCTCAGCACTTTATTTTCCTGTTGCACTCATCTGGATTTCAAAGCAGGGGAAAAAAGTTCCCTCTGCATCTACCTAGACACACAAACACAGATTTTACCCCAATCCTTTCTGCTTGCACTGAAACATAAAGCAAAACTACTTTGCCTGATGTGGTTTCTGGTCTCATACAAAGCTTTTTCTTTCTGATTTTGTTCACGGATCTGATTCTGCTTCCCCTGCATGTTCATTCACAGTGATTCATAGCAACTGTGCAGCAGGGAAAGGTAGACAGGACTGAGAGGGAGTCTGGGCTGCAATTTGCAGCAGAGTTGCAAAGCTTGGCCATAAAAGCCCTACCTGAGCTCAGCCTTAGCACTGCTTGTGTTGAGAAGTTCAAAGGAAATCACACCAGGAGGAGGTGGCAACAAGATGCCAAATTTGCTGCCTGGGACACCAAGTTTCAGCTCCTCCTAAAATCCTGAGTTGGGGCTTTGTGGTTTTGTTCTGGTTTCTTTCCTTCCCTAGGAATGATTTTATTTTTTTTCGGTGAGTGAATTTTGGACTCCTAAGGTTTCTTTGGGGTTTTTTTTCCGAGGTGATCAAGGGAGCACTAAGGAAATCTGGGATGAGCCTCTGCCCTGGGATGAGCACAACGGGTTCTCTGCCCCAGGACCCCCAGAACTGCATCCCCTACACCCCCAGTAAGGACACCCAGTCCCTTACCCTGACCTCCACCTCATCTGAGAATGAATAAGTCCATAAAATAAAAATTCATCCTTATTTTCCCTCCTTTCCCAACCATGCCCATGGAATTGGGTAGATCTCACCCTCCCCATTAAGAGCCACCACAGCCTCCCTCAGTCCATCATTTCTTTCCAGCACTTCAACACACCTGTGCAATAAATCTTAACTGAGTGTGATAAACTTGTTCGATCGCTCCCTGAAGCATCTGCGTACAGATGTGAGTTGATGATGCAAAGAAAGGGAAGCTCAATTCCCTCTGCCACTTCCCTTCCTTACACAAAAATTTGGATAACGTGACAATAAACTCTGCTAAACCCTATAAACTAGAAGAAAAACTATAAGCTGTAACAACAACTATAAACCATAATAAAAAACTCCGTGCTGAAATATTTATTTGGACAATGTGAACCTGTTACAGCGAGCTGAGAATTATAATTTTCAGGGGTGGAAAAGAAAAAATGTACATATCTCCTCGTGGATCACAATAGAAAACCTTAATGAGGAATTTTCTTGCCTACCCTTTCCCTCAGTCACTATGTAAACTATGCCCCAAAGTAGGAGGGTTGGTGCTGGTGCTTGGCTAAGAATAGCATCCCACCCATTTCACTGCAGATGTTTCCATTCACTGTACAAATGTTCAATGAATTTTTCAATCCCACCAGATTCCTGGCCCCAACCATGTCAAGAGACAAAGAACTCCACAGGTTTTTGTCAACTGTACAAAACCCCAGTTCTTTTTACCCCTTTTCAATGTACTGAATTCACCTTCTCCGCTCCCTTTATTATTTACTCCTATGTTCTCTCATCTGAACAATCTCTTTCAAGAAATTATTCTTTTGAGCACTTTGCAGGCCTCTAATTATTTCTGTTGTCCATCTCCCAGCTGTTTCTATTTATTCCCTATCCTGCTTGTGGAGGAGTGACCAATATCATGGGACACTGATAGAATATCTTTATATTTTCAATCTCATGTTCCATATGAGTTGGTGGGGTTTTTCCTACCACTTCAGTGGTGTTTTTCTTAGCCACTGCTGCAGACTGAGCAGTGATACCATTCAACTGTTCACTTACAGACCTCTTTTTACCCCCCCCCCTTAGTGATAACTTAGATATGGGCAGTCCAAATACTCTTTTGAAGAGTCCCTTGGAGTTGTCAGCCAGGAATTTCCACTCTGCCCATCAATGTTTCCCTTTTACCACGTGAGGCTGTGTTAAAACCATTCAACCACCTCCAGTCTAGCCCCAAAATTGCTTTTTCCTGCCTTATTTTTCACTTCTCCAGCTCGACAGTAAATACATTTAAACAACTACAAAACCCTGGGCACAGCTCTGATTTTTTTCTCTTGTTGCAAGAGGAATATTTACATCCATCTTAGTCCATGTAGGGATGGGAGAAGCTTTTTACTCCCATCTAAACCACATCAATGCTTTACCAGTCAGCCCTTGGGGACTTGGCTTCCTTAGCACCCCTTGTCAGGGATTTTGTCCAAAGACTTTCTGCATGTCTCTATAAATTATGTCACCCCCTTCTCCTCTATTCACCAGTTTGTTGACCTGCTCCCAAGTGTCTGTTACAGAGACATGAATTTCCTCTCCAGGAGCTGCACTGGGTTCAGCTGTATCATATTCAGTAGCTGGTACTGAAGTCTATCTTCAATAACCTCTTCATTCAGCCTGCCCAGTGCTTAATTAAGCCTTGCTGATTTGCAATATGCAGGATGAACACCTCCAAAGAGGCAGCCTTGGGAGGCTTCCTATGGTGCAGCTGATTTGAGCAGGATTATCACTTATTCCTGTCAATAACTCAGTCACAAATCACAGGTATGTGCTTTCTGCTCCTTGAAACTCCAAGCTCCATCCCTGTCTCAGTGTTCTTCTAAGAGTTAATGGGTAGATACAGCTTTTATTTCCTTGCAATATTGTTCTTTTCCCAAAGTGTTCTTCTAACCTTCCTCAAGTGTAACAACTGTTTCCCTCCCAGTCCCCACTGTTTCTCGCAAATCAATAAATTCTCTGCGAGTTGTTTTGTGTCTTTATGTGCTCTTCAAATTCCCCCTTAGCCTTCCTAATTTTCCAGCTTGTATTTTAGCCAGTATTGTTTATATCCCATTCCGCTAACGTCACTGGGGTTGTTTTTCCCATTTTCTGGTGATGTTTGTACCGTGAAAAAAGACACAGCCTGATGGGATTATTGCCCCTTTTTAAAGTGCTGCTGGAGTATAAGGGCTGAGAGTATTAACACTACATTCAAATTGTCTGGCACAATCCATGTGGCAGAGAGAGGTTTGAGAAGGAACAGTCAAAATTGGTGGCTTATTATTAATTAGATCAGCCCTCCCTTTTAGCACAGAACCTGTAGGAGTCAGATTTCTTCCCTCCTGGAGCCAGAACAGCAGTAACCTCAGGGTTAAAGCTTTCTCCAGCTCTGCAGAGCCCCACGATAAAGCTTCGGCATATCCTTATATCATTTTATGCAAGCCAGACAAGGTGATTTATAAGTTATTCTCCCCAAGCTTCAATTAATTTCACTTAGGACATTTTCACAGTTGTACAATAAATGTTTAAATTAAGACATTTCCCTGCTCCCCACCCTGCTGTGGAATGGAACTGAATATTAACTGGTTATTGGGTGCCATTCATGGCCTGTGCAATTACAGATAAGAACATCGATCTGGCAGAAAAACAAATTGGCTCTTAAAAGAGGGTGGTTTGGATCTGACAGGTTAAGATGATTAGGCATCTCTCTAATGGATTCTGTGTATTACTCCTGGCTACAGGAGCAGAAGGAAGCAGAAACCTACCCCAGTCCTGGGTACCACACAACTCCCTGCCCTCGAGCTCGAAACCCAACTGCAAAACTGCCTACAGGTTTCAGGCCAGTTGTTTGCTCCCTAACTTACCCTTCTAGGTTGTCCTCTTGCAGTGGAAGCTTGTAGGACTGGGTGGGC
>NW_008691915.1:21003-26676 GCF_000695815.1 Acanthisitta chloris
GTGATAGAGCCCAAGGAAACCTCTCTGACTTTCAAGTGTAACCCTGGAGAGCTGCTAAAAACTCTGATTCTCAGGCTGGAGGAACCCACCAGTAAGTCTGATCTAACTTAGATATGGGACCTCTGGGTCTTCATGGAGCTACCCTTGGGAATCATTCTAAGAAGAAAGGACACCAGGCTCTGGGATTCTTATTCCCTGACAAAGTATAAAGTTGCCACAACCCTAAAACCTTCTGAGGACCTGAACTCTCACCCTACTCCCAGATCATAATGAAAACCTACATATTTATGTCATATATAACCTAGAAAATGTCATATATAATCTAGAAAAAGGAGATTCTGCAGCTTTAAGGACAACAGAGCCTGTAAACTCCTCTTTAGGACAAAGTCTGTAGTGCAGAAGCTGCAGTGTGGCCACCAGCAGCTGCACCTTTGGCAGCCATACCAAGGCATTGTTCTCGTTCCTCAGCTTCTATTTGGATTTAACCAGACTAAACTATACCCACACTGAGTTTGCACTGGCCAAAGATGTGACCACAACAAAGATTGGGCTGAAAATAACCAATCTATAGTTCTGCACAGCTCCTGGGTAGGACAATCAATTCCACACATTTCTTGTCTCCAGAAAGGTCACTAGTCATGTTATTAATGTGCTACAAACACAAGCTACAGATTTCCTCTGCTGTTACTGGCTGGGCTAGTTTTTCATTTTCCCACAAAGCAGAGATGTCTTCTCACTGGTAAATATTCTGACATGGAGCTATGAGGCTTTTACTGGAAGGGGTTGAGAAACTAAATGAAAATCACCCTGGACATCCTCAAGACACAAACACGGTGCTTACACACAGAGACCTTTGTCACTGGTCGTGGTGATCCCATGAGCATCAAGAGCTCCAATCTGGACAGAATTCTACACACAGATGGTTTTGTATCAAAGGTAAAACTGGCCCAGATTAGAAATGAGATCATATGGAGCACTGACTTTCTTGATCATGACACTACGCTGTGATTTGATACCTTCATTTTCTAGAGGAAGATATCCTGTTCCCAGCTAAGTGACACTATCACAGAATCATAGAATCAACCAGGTGGGAAAAGACCTCCAAGATCGTCAAGTCCAACCCTACTATGGTCACTAGCCCATGGCACTAAGTGCCACATCCAGTCTCAGCTTGAAAACCTCCAGGGATGGGGAATCCACCACCTCCCTGGGCAGCACATTCCAATGTCTGAGCACTCTCTCTGGAAAAAATCTCTTCCTAATATCCAACCTAACCCGCCCCTGGCAGAGCTTGAGTCTGTGCCCTCTTGTCCTGCTGCTGGTTGCCTGGGAGCAGAGACCAACCCCCACCTGACTCCAACCTCCTGGCAGGGAGTTGCAGAGGGTGAGAAGGTCTCCCCTGAGCCTCCTCTTCTCCAGGCTGAACACCCCCAGCTCCCTCAGCCTCTCCTCATGCCACTTGTGCTCCAGTCCCTTCCCCAGCCTCGTTGCTCTTCTCTGGACCTGCTCCAGCCCCTCAATGTCCCTCCTGAGCTGAGGGGCCCAGAACTGAGCACAGGATTCAAGGTGTGGCCTCACCAGCACCGAGTCCAGGGGCAGAATCTCTACCACTGCTCTGCTCTCCCTCTGCCCACCCACCCACCTCTCCCTGCAGCCTCCAGGGGATTAGCAATAGAGTCAGCAAAAAGTTGCTATTTTGATGTGGGTGATAGTCATAATGAAGCATGACTCGTCACAGGGGACGTGAATCCCCATGACACCACAGATTCAGCACTCTCACTACAGCACATCAGCAATCTAATTCCTCATGGAGAAAAAACAAAGCAAATCAGAGCCCGAATATCATCAGACTTCTCCATTTCATTGCTGGAAGTTCAGATCTGGGTTTATATTTTCATTTTATTTGCAACATGCTTCGCTAGATTTCCTTCAACAATTAAACTTCTATATATAAAAGACACAAAGGGCTTAAATTTTCCTCCCAGATTCAGATTTTTTCAAATGAGAAGTGCATTTTATGTTACCTGTTAGGGAAAAGAGAAGACGAAAACGAATGAGGAGACATGAAAAAAATCATAACTCTCCATCTCTTCCCTCATTTTCTGAACAATCTTGCTCAGAGCTTTGGAAAACCTAATGAAGTTGCAAAGACAAAGAGGTTGTGATTTTGTCTCCAGATTCCTCCCCTGTGTTGTGGACCATCTGTAGCTACAAAGAAAGACATTTTCCACTCAGTTAATCCAGAGACTAAACCTTCCCAAACTCTCTACATGTTTTGTGTTAAGAATACACTGTGAGATCCTGTTATCGGTGCAGCCTGAGATACTGCAGTGACATAAAATCTTGCAGATAATACAAGCTGAGCTGCAGTCAGAAAGCACCTGATAAACCCAGCAGAAATTCACAAAATCCACTTTTTTTTTACCCGAATGACCTCCTTGTCCCTCCCCAAATCTACATCTAGCTCTTGACTTTTTATGAGCAGTTTGGCTTTAGACCTGATCCGAAGCCCTTGAAACCATTTGAAAGGTTCCTAGTGACCCCAACAAGCCTCACATCAATCCTGAAGACTACAAAGGAGCTGCTGCATCTTTCAAATCCAAAGATCAAGATTTGTGCCGAAAATATTTCTCATTTCAGAGGTGCAGCTGCTACTTGGCCCTTGATTCTTCCATAGTGCTCTGGAAACCAACCATAAATCCCTATCTTGTCCTCAGTGGTAAACTCATGTTTGATCACTATCTATAGTCAAACCAGTGGCAGATTTTTCCAGAGAGGTAAATGAGAGGAGGATCAAACCCTTTAATGAACACCATTTGTTAAGTCTTTCCACTTTGCAGTGCAGCATGTGCCACCCTAAATAAACGGCTGCTCCTTCTCCAGCACAACATACAGAACCAGTTTCAGTGCAGAATAATCACAAGCAAAGACAGATTATAAATTCTAGCAGTGAAACATGAGCGTGATAAAATCCACAAATGGACCCAGAAGGAGTTGTGGCAATTTAAGGCAGATTCAGTAAAACGTGCTCATGGTATTACAAGTTTGGGATTGTGCTGAGCTGAGCTTGAAAGTGTTTCAATCCCCCCAAAGGGCAACACCAGCTCATATATCCACCTGAATACCCTGTGACAGCAGTCAGGGACCTCTCTGATGGGCATCACTGAGCTGCTTCACACGACTCCGGCTGTGCTGCCAAGAGTGTGGTTATTCCTCCTTTAGTTCAAGTCTAAATTGGGCTTGAGAGCTCCCCAAGTTAGTTATTTTTTTAATTGAGCTGGTCCATTTATATAAGTAGATTCAGCCCTCACGAAAACAGGGCTATTGATCAAACCTGACCTATTTTCTTGGTCCACCCACCGATCACGCACAGCAGCAGCAGCAGCACCAGTTTGTCCCACCCTTCATCAATTCCCTTCATTTGCTCCAGCAATGACAAGATGCATGTTCAGAGTTTAAGGCCTGGTCAGTCATTGATCTTATTAATAAAATTGTCAATGGGAATAGATGGGTAAATGATTATCAATTGCAGGAACAGCTTTTGAGACACACACACACTCACTCAACCTGGGCTGTGCTCTCAGGGCTGAAAGCAGTGACTCATTTTCCATAGGCTGTAGAACAGCCTCTGGTCACTCCCTCTTGTTGCAAATGAAGACTGGAGAAATTAAACACAATAATTACAGTTAGCCATGAAGAATAATACTGCTTAACCCCATAGAACTCCCATAGAGAATTAGATTAGGTGGGAGGAAAAAATTTCTTCCCTGTTTAGATGTTCAGGCACTGGGATCTTGCCCAGGGAGGTGGTGGAGTCACCATCCCTGGAGGTGTTTCAGAGGTGTTTGGATCTGACACTGGAGGATCTGGTTTAGGGGTTACAGCACTGATGGGTTAATGGTTGAACTTGCTGATCTGCCCCAACCCTGGTGGTGTTCAAGGCCAGGTTGGATGAGCCTTGAGCAACCTGCTCTGGTGGGAGGTGTCCCTGCCCAGGGCAGGAGTTTGGGTCTAGATGTTCTCTAAGGTCTGTTCCAACCCTTAAACTCTATGATTCTATAATGATGCTATACTTGAGCACTGCAAAACAGTTTCAAAGAAACTATCCCCAACATGTTGATGAAGAAAGAGACTGTTAAGGTTAACAGAACTGAGCACAAACACACCAAGAAACTCACTAATCCCACAGAAAACTCAGGGTCAGCATTCAGATCTCCTAAAACCTAAGCTAGAGATACAATATTTTGCTCCTTATTCCATCCAATGTTCTTTTTTTTGAAAGGGAATACTGGGAAAAAGCAAGGCTGTTGAGTGGAAAGGCTGTTCACAGCTCTACAGCCCTGATCCAGGCCCCATGGTCATCTCATCCTTCTCTAACACATTTCTTTCTTGCCAACCAGCCCCAACGTGCTGAGGAATTGAAGTGACCATTCCATGTGACACTTCCTTCCGCAATCATATTGCAGAAACTTGGGATTTATCAGAGGAGATTAATTGAATCCCCCTAGTACTGTACATCAAATGAAGGAACAGGGCCCCTATTTATCTCTTAAAGTTCTGAAAATGAAAAACATCTAATCACTAGTTCCCTTTGATGAATGCCTCATTGTTCTCCTCGACCGAGAGGCATTTCATATGGCTCTGGCAATACAGTGCTGCTGGGGAGGGGGTTGGAAAAGTATAATTACATTTACATCCAAGCAGAAAGTATAAGTTTCCATGATACAGTATTTTGTCTCCATTTTTTTTCTCCCCTCTCCTTCCCTCCCAAGGCCAAAAAAAAAAAAATCAAATCTCATTCCTAAGGCGGAGCAAGCGGAAACTAATACAATTAAATACTTTGCTTTGCCTGCCAAGGACATTTGACTGCTACTGTGCTACATCAGGTATGTAATGAAAGGCAAATGACAACGAATCTTAATGTGGTGGGGAGCTTGGGTAACTGTAGTTTTATGTCAGGGATAGCTTGCTAGAGAAAAGCTGCATTGTAGCCAGGATTAGCAGAACTGCAGGATTTCATTAATGACCGAACAGCTTTGGAGCAAAACAAAGATAGTTAGGGAGGAAAAAAAAAAGAGAACATGCCTAGAATCTGTACCACTAATTGGAAATGTATATTATCTTCGTGTTGGCAGGGAGGAGGCACTGGGGTGCTCTCTCTTGTCATCTGGAGAATGTCACGTTGTACAAAGGGTATTTTTCCCCAGGTTGGGGTGCAGCAACAGTTGGAAGTGATAGAGTTTGAAGGAGGCACATTGGACAGGAAAACATCCTGGAGTCAGGTGGGAAATGGATTCTCCTCCTGCCAGTGCTGGAGATGGCAAATCTTCACCTCCTCACCCTCCTGAAGCAAGAAGAAAGGGACAATCTCAGCAGATTCCCTTCCAGCTCTGTATATATTATGCATTTCACACACAGATTGGATTTGTGCCTTTTAAACCCCATATTTCCCTTTCCAGACTCTAAATTATGCTTGGAAAAACAGAGTGGCCTTGCAGGGCAGAGCAGTAAACTTCCTCCTGGACAGCTCTGCTTATTGCAGACT
Source organism: Acanthisitta chloris (assembly GCF_000695815.1). Classification (NCBI taxonomy): domain Eukaryota; kingdom Metazoa; phylum Chordata; class Aves; order Passeriformes; family Acanthisittidae; genus Acanthisitta; species Acanthisitta chloris. The sequence continues at coordinate 26,549 of NW_008691915.1, forward strand.
CATCAGCAGCACTTTCTCCCAGGCAACTTCACTTCCAGTTACTCATCGTTTGCATTTGCAAACCAAACTGAACTGGAGAACTACAACTTTTTCCATGTACAGTGTGTCCATGAAAAGTCCATGAAAAC
>NW_008691915.1:26715-33485 GCF_000695815.1 Acanthisitta chloris
TTGTATTGGGCACATTGAATTCAGGGTTGAGCAATCTGTTGCCACTGAAATGAAGGTTTTTATTGTATTTACTACCTATAGAATATACAGGATGGTTGTGGTCACATCCAGCAGCTATTTACTCAGGACAGGGAGAGAAATCAACGTGGAAGAATAACAAACTGCTTTTTTTTTTTTTTTTATGCAAACCCTGAGGTTATTAATGGGACAGACCCTTCCTGTACGCATTGCAGGGCTTGGGGCTGTGATATTTACACCCACTCAGATGCTTTTCTGCATGGTCAAAGTGGTGTAAACCAGCTCAAGTCAAATGACAATTAAGCTTATTACTTGAGACAGCTTTTTTTTTTTTTCCACAAAAAAAACCTGCTTGCCCTTGACCACTAGGCACGAGGGAGGGGGAAGGGAGAGAGGGAAGGAGGGAAAAAGAGACTCCTTAAGACAATTTTGAACCAGCCCAGTACTTTCCCCGATCACTTTGCAAAGTTGAAATATGATTACCACCTCTCTCTCTCTTTTTTTTTTTTTTCCTCTTTTTGCATGCAGAAAGAAACCATTTCAATGAAAAATTAGCTGCCTTAACAGGTCAAGCACATAGTTACATTAATGTTGTGTCGAACAATAAATCAACTTCGATCCCCAATTGAAAAAAATGCTAATTTAGCTCCGTTGATTCACTGATTGTACTTCCCTGGCGATGGAAATCTTTTCTTTCTCTTTCATGCTAGGCAGTGATTTGAGGGCCCTCCTAATGGTGCTCGCAGACTATCAGCATTTCAGTGGAATTCTGATCATGGTTTTAATATTCCATGCAGCTTTGCCCCCTCTGATTTCATGCTGAAACATTAACAAGAGCTGACACTGGAGATTAGAAGCAGACAGCTGGAATGCCAGGTCTTTGTTGCAGCATGGACATGAGCCAACATCGTTCAACCGCAGCCAAGAGGGACCTGGGAAAGTCGTCTTAAGAAGGGGAGGTGGAAAGGGGGAGACAAGGTAGTTTACTGAAGGGCATATACAAGTAGATAATTGCAGAGTCCTTTCATCTCTTAAAGCCAAATTCTAATCAATCCTGGTTTATTAAGAGGGGGGGGAAAGGGTCATTAAAGGTAAATTTTGCAGCAGGCCAAAAAAAAAAAAATCCAACCTAAAACCAAAGGGGAGAAAAAAAAAATAAATCGAATAAATCGCCATTTAAACTCGGCAAGCAGAAAAGTTTGTGTAGAAAGCAACTGTGTGGCCACAGCCACCTCTAATTTGTCTGCCTCATCATGTGCAGTGTTGCTGGTTGAAAATGCAGTGCTGGGCTCCCTTAAAAAAAAAAAAAAAAAAAAAAAAAAGATTTAATCCACTTAGTTCCAGGTGAATAAATTGAGAAATAAAACTGGATTTATGCGCTGGTGCAGTGTGTGAACTGTAAATTCCCAGGCAAAAAGGAGGAGGTAGTATAACATAACATTCTCATGTCTAATAAATTGTTTCCTGAGAAGAGAAACCTAATAAAGATACATAATTTCATCCAAACCATGAAGCAACTCTTTTTCTTCATACATTCTTCAGGGAGAAACTTAGGGAGAAGACAACAGATGCTCTATGGCAAAGCTGTGTGGGTTTCGTGGGCTATTTTGGGTTGGTTTGGAGGTTTCTTTTAAGTAAGAACTTCTCAAGTCCTTATTATATATTATATATATGTCTGTAGTGCAGATATATATGTATAAATATAAATAGTGCAGATATTCAGGCAGACTCTGTGATAAATTCAAATTAATAAGTCAAGAAAGGAATTTCAGATGAAGGCAGGAGTGGGAGAGGCTCTGGGGAAGCAACTTATTGCTGGAAAATATACCTGAGAAAGTCAAGGAGCAGAGCTCCCTCAGGCTGGGATGGAGTTTGCTTTAGCCCATCTAGACCAAACGTCACCTTGGGCAAGTCACTTCATTTCTGCATCTCTCCTTCAAGCTGCTTTCTCCTCAGCTCATGGACTGCTGAGGTCACACCTTGAATCCTGTGCTCAGTTCTGGGCCCTCAGCTCAGGAGGGACATTGAGGGGCTGGAGCAGGTCCAGAGAAGAGCAACGAGGCTGGGGAAGGGACTGGAGCACAAGTGCCATGAGGAGAGGCTGAGGGAGCTGGGGGGGTTCAGCCTGGAGAAGAGGAGGCTCAGGGGAGACCTCATCCCCCTCTGCAACTCCCTGACAGGAGGTTGGAGTCAGGTGGGGGTTGGTCTCTTCTCCCAGGCAACCAGCAGCAGGACAAGAGGGCACAGACTCAAGCTCTGCCAGGGGAGAGTTAGGTTGGATATTAGGAAGAGATTTTTTCCAGAGAGAGTGCTCAGGCATTGGAATGTGCTGCCCAGGGAGGTGGTGGGTTCCCCATCCCTGGAGGTTTTCAAGCTGAGACTGGATGTGGCACTTAGTGCCATGGTCTAGTGACCACAGTAGGGTTGGACTTGATGATTTTGGAGGTCTTTTCCAACCTGGTTGATTCTATGATTCTCTACAGTGAGCCTTAGTGACTTCTCTCAGCTCCAGCCCACAGTCATACCAATTATTTCCCCCAAAACACTATCTTTCTTGCCCTACAGTCATCATGGAATGTAGACAGGTCCCAGCCATGCTCAGTGCTACCCAAACACGTTGGAGCTGAGAGTCCAAAGATTAGGGGCAGATACAGGTGGAGAACTTGGTCCTAGACCTGTACCAAACACATCCTGCCATGGGCTCCCTCCACTCCAGTCACTCTGTGCTCAAGAAAAAAGGTTCACCAGCTTGGGGATCTCTCCAGAGTGGGGACTGATGTGATTCAGGTGATGACAGGGCTTATATTTACTTGTTTAATAACTCCCACCTGCCCCTCTCACCAACCATTCCTCCTTCTCTTCCTCTTCAATCTTAAAGAGAGGCAGAATAATAAACAGAGAGCAAATATTTGCCCCAATAATCAGAAGGTGACCTACAGACTCAAAATATTACTCAGGAGTGTGTGAATGGAAAACATTCTGTTCCAGATATTTCCCTTCTACACATCTTTCCACCCAAGGCACAAAACTACTTCCTGAAAATGATTTACAATTACCTTGTGCCTCCTTTGATTCCTGGACAAGCCCAGAACAATGCTCTGAACTCTGTAGACTCAGCCCAGATTGAAAAATGCCAGTGTTAATTATTAATGCTCAGAACAGCTCTTGGCAGGTCAGTAACTCCAAAGGAATTGGGTTTGCTAAGCAGATGGGTAAATTGAGGCACAGGGAGGAATAAGGGCAGCCCCAGCAGCAAGGATGAGGTTTGTGCCCCATCCAGTGAAGGTGGTGCAGGAGGTCCAGGATCAACCTGGGAAAACCAGTCTAGAGGTCAGGAAGAGCAGGATAACTACCCAGAGCAAAGCTTGGCTGAGTTTGGGGGGCTCACATCTGACCTGAAGTAGAGCTGTGGGCAGCAGAGCACCTGGAGGAGCCCAGGGGTGAGGCTGGGCAAGGCCATTCCCCTGCTCTGGAGTCCCTCACCACCTGCAGAAGTCACTTTATTGATCAGTGAGGAGTTTCTTCCCCTGCCTGATCACCTTCACTTTAGAAAAGTGCACTTTATTTCCATGTTGCATTTCCCTGGCTCAGGATCAGGCTTTCCTGCTTATCTCCAGTAGATTAAATGGCCTTTTGGTATCTCATGAATGTACCAGGGCAGTGCCAGAGTGGAGTAATCAAATCATCTCTCTCTATTCTCCTTCCTAAACAGTCAGCTCTTTCGGTCTATCACCGACACACACTTGCTTTACCCTTCAAACTACTTCTGTGGCTCCTTAGAAAAACAATGCTCCTATCAGAATCTCTCCTGGAATAGGCTGGAAATACCCTCTGTCTTCTTCAAGGGCTGCAGGAAACCTTCAGCCAAAGCCTCATGTGACATCCTGCTCAGAGGCACTGGCAGCTCTGAGCCCTGCAGCCTTTCCCAGCTCACTTCCAGGGTTTTGTGCCCCTTTGCTCTCCTATGGGAAGTTGCACTGACTTCTAGGGGCTGTGGATTAGGGTCATGAGTTACTAATTTGAACATATCACAGGGTTTGTGTATCTGCACTATGGAGAGCTATACAGACACACCAGGACACAGGGACAGGGATATACTAGAAATCTGTCAGCACAAACACATTGATGACATTTCTATGCCAGCAAATGCCTATTTAATAGCTATCTAAGTTGTATTTTATTAATATTTGTATACCATGCAATAAAAAGCTCAGGTATGGCAGCTTTAGACCTTCATACCTGAACTTCCCAGGCCAGTTCTGCTTCCCAATCCCATTCCTTGCCTCCCTGTAGGACCCTTCTCTTTCTGTTTGATGTCACTTCCCTCTGGCATTTCCCTTTCCACAGCCTGTAATGTCCAGATCCCTGTTTTGGGATCTTTTGGGGCAATATTTGGCTCTCTAAATGCAAACACTGTCGTTGTGTTGTGCCTCCTGTTTTTTTCTATCTGCTTCCCTTCTGCTAATTGATTTGTTCTTGTCTAGACTTGAGCTCATTACAAGGAGCACTAAGGCTCAGCATCATTTATTTCATAGCTAAGTCAATCTGTGAAGCAAGTGGTAAAGGCTCTAGATTGGATAAGGAACATGTTCCTGCAGATGTAAATGGCTTGGGAAGGGAAAATAAAAGCTGAACTAGGTAATGAACGGAAATGGAATGGCCATCAGTGAATCCACGAATACCATTGACCTTTCTCAGCTTTACATCATTATCTAAAGTTCACCAGAGACCTTCCATGCTTGTTATCATTATCCCTCATTAGAAGTCACTCTAGAAACATTAACAAGCTTCTGAAATGCTTGGCTAATTGCTTTAATAAGGCAATATCAATACCGAGCGATAGTTCCCATGATTAGATATAGGCAGGGACCCTTCAGGCTTTGCCTTCTTGGGTTTAAATGGTGGGTTGGGGCCTAAGGGAGAAAAGAAAAAGACTTTCCTTGGAGGATAAAGCACTCAGAGTGGACATAAAATGCTCTGATGTTGCAGATTGCAGCTGTATTTTAAATAACTGAGGCTACACCGTTCCAGTCAATAGAGGATGTGAACACTGTCTGGAAGATGACTGCATGGTCCTTCCTCTAGAACTGTTCTGGCACATGCAAGCAAGCCAGATTGAGCCTGGTGAGCTTCCAAAGCCAGCCATTTCTCAGACAATTTTACAAAACAGATAAACCACATGCACAGATTTCTCTGGGCTTGATCCTCAGCCAGCACAGCTCAGTGTTACTCCAGCAGAACATCCCTGATTCATTCCAGGTAAGCACCTGGCCCACCAATCCAAGCACTAATGGTTTCTGTTAAAGATGGAGCCCATTAGTGGAGAACAAAGGTGACCCACATGTGCAAACACATCCATGTCAACACATCAAACCACTGTCACCCCTGAAATCACTCAGCAGTGCTGCTCAGAGCCCACAGGTTGGCTAAAACACACAACTGGGAACATGTCCTTGCCCAGAATCCATGCTGGAAACCAGTAGATGAGCCTGGGGAAGTTCCCTCCTGCATCCTGTGACTGTCATGTGGGAACATATTGTGCTTCCCAGGAGCTGTCAGCCCAGCTCCTTTCACCTGCACTCGCTCTGGACATCAACATTTTACAGCAAATTTCCTTATTTTTATGCTCCACCTTCACAGTGTGTGCCCCCAGTTTCTGTTATTGCTCACAGGGGAGGACACAGTCCTTGAGAAGATTCTACCACCAGGAGAACAAATCACTTCTGTGCTACTTGTCACCACTTCTCTTTTCTAAAATAGAAGCATCAAACAGGTAACAGGAACATTATTTACCTGCAAATTCCTCATTTGCTGATCTGCATTCAGTGCACAAACTTGGAATTGGTTTAAATGAGGAAAAAAAAAAAAAGGGGAAAATACACATGCAGCAAACATCAATACATATTTAATGAGGTTCGATGGCTCTAAATTTCCTGGGATCGATCTCAGCAGGGAAAGGCTGACTGTCCAAACTTACAGGAACTTCAGCAAAACTGCATGAGGATGCACAAATCCAGAGTTTCTGGGGCCTAGGAAAGGTTTGGGCCTCACATTGTTCCCAGCTCTACTCTGAGCTTTGGGGACTGTGATCCAAAGCAAAGTATCTAAAGCAATGGAAGGTTTTCCTTCTCTGCAACTATGGCTAAGGTTAGAAGACCTCATGGGTCATTTTTCCAGTCTCAGTCTACTTGTCAAGCTGATTCTGAACCCTCAGTTCAGGATCCTACTTTCCATGGAGAAAATAAGAGCAAAAGTGAACCAGAGAACGTGCAGAGCACACAATCAGATCATGTTCTCCTCACATGCATCTTGTTATAGACTTTACTGGCATGACCTTGTCTTCTTCTGAGGAGAAAGGAGGGCAGGATCAGGCCAGCAGAGAGCAGAAGAGATAAAGCAACTCCTATTTAATGGCAGCAGTGAGTCAGCTTCGTTATGAGGACAAAACCACCTCATTTCAGGAAATTAAGAGTTCTACAAGCTGTTTATTTACTGTTTTATATCCTCCTTCAGGGCCTGGTGCTAAAACGAGACACTTCTCTGAGAAGGTGAGATACCTCCAGGATAGACATGGAAATGATTACAAACAAGGTGATGAGCTGAACATCAGCTTTGCTTGGCAACTCTCACACTGCTCCTTCCCACAGGCACCCCAGGATATACAGAGCTGGGAAGGACCCTTGAGGGTCATCTAGTCCAACTCTTGGCCATGCACAGGACATCCCCAAGAATCACACCTTGTGCCTGAGAGG
>NW_008691916.1:0-1447 GCF_000695815.1 Acanthisitta chloris
TAATGGTGTCGCCTCTTTGTACGTGAATTCCCGCAGCCTTCTCCTGAAGTACTCTTGTATATAGCTACAGGATTAGGGCTTTTGTGTTTCTAAGCATTCTTCTCACAATAGCTGCTTTCTTCATAGAAAAGTGCTTTGATTGAAAGTGCACCATAGAAAGTTGGAAACTTACTCCTTTTCCCATGCAGGATTCTTTTTCTATTATGTTTATTTAGGATAAGAAAGAACAGGAGCTACAGTACTATTTAGTTCCTATGCAAATCTAATAATAATGGCCAAAAAATGAAGGCTACCCTGGACAGAGAGAAGGCTCAACAACTTCTGTATCTCAGTCTTCAACGGCCAGTGCTCTAGCCACACTGCGCAAGCCGAGAAAGGCAAATGCAGGAAATGGGAGAATGAAGACTCTGAGCCCACTGGAGGACAGGATCAGGTTTGAGACCATCTAAGGGACCTGAATGTGCACAAGTTCATGGGTCCTGATGAGATTCATCTGCAGGTCCTGTGGGAGCTGGCAGACAAAGTTGCTAAACCACTATCCATCACTTTTGAAAAATCGTGGCAGTCAGGTGAAGTCCCTGAGGACTGGAAAAAGTGAAATATAGCCCCCATTTTTTAAAAGGGGAAAGCAGAAGACCAGGAAAACTACAGACCTGTCAGTCTCAGCTCTGTGCCTGGCAAGATCATGGAGCAGATTCTCCTGGAAACTTATGTGGAGGCACATGGAAAACAAAGTGGTGATTTGTAACAGCCAACAATGGCTTTACAAAGGGCAAATTGTGCCTGATAAATTTGGTGACCTTCTATGATGGCGCTACAACACTGGTGGATAGAGCATCTGACATCATCTACCGGGACTTATGCAAGGCGTTTGACACTGTCCCGCATGACATTCTTGTCTCTAAATTGGAGAGACATGGATTTGATGGGTGGAGAACGTTGCGTGGGGACCGCATAGTGCCTTCAAGTGCCTGAAGGGAGTTTACAAGGAATCTGGAGAGGGACTCTGATAGAAACTGTAGTGATAAATTGAAAGAAGGGAAAATTTGATTATATACTGGGAAGAAACTTTTTACTGTGAGAGTGGTAAGACACAGATTGCCCAGTGAGGTTGTGGAAGCCCCAACCCTGGTAATGTTCAAAGCCAGGCTGGATGAGGCCTTGAGCAACGTGGTCTAGTGGGGAGATGTCCCTGCCCATGGCAGGGGGATTGGGACTAGATGATCTTTAAGGTCCTTTTCAGTCTAAACCATTCTATGATTCTGTGACTGACAGAATAAAGGTGCGGCGTGACTGTAGGTGTGATACAGGATAACGGGAGGATAGAAAGGAAGAGGCAGGAAGGGTCGTATTGCAGCGCTCTTCTGAGATCAGCTCTTCCTCGCGCCTGGGCTTCAGGGAGAGGAACTACAACTCCCAAGAGCCTTTGAACATCCCGCGCATGCAC
>NW_008691917.1:0-1267 GCF_000695815.1 Acanthisitta chloris
GCCTGCAGAGTCCTCAGCAGCTCACTGCACACTCTGCTCTGCACTGTTAACCCAGGCCAGGCTAAATTGGGCTTTATCTAACTGATTTCATCAGATTTGTTGTATGCATGGGTATATAATATATAGAGGTACAGAATTATATACATATATAATAATATATGTATATAACTTGTTCTGTGACATGTAACACGTGGCTGTGAGGGGTCTGGGGGCAGGAGGGTGACACTGCTCTGTGTGTGAGGTGCTTCCAGACACTCAAATAGCTGTTCAAAGTCAGGGTCCCTCAGCTTAGCCACAGGAAGTAGCTGCAGAGCACAGAGCTCCTGCACCTGTTACAGCCCAAAGATTTGTGGTTTTTCATATCTATTAATGCAAACATCCAGCTGGCCTGGGTCTGGAAAACCCTCTTACCCCTGGCAGTGCCAGCACTGGTGTTTGTTTTGGGAATGAAATGTCTGCTGGTTCAGTGTCTGTTGAATCTTCTCTGTACAAAGTGCCTCCATGAACAAGAAAAACTTGTCACTCTCTTTCTGGCTCTGATCTTTTCCAGAAATCTTTATTGGTGGTACAGTTGCAGGTGTCGTGCTCAGCTGCTGCCCAGGGCAGCACTGGGGCAGGCTGAGCTCACTGGTCTGCAGCCCAGAGGTGTCTCACCAGGGCTGTGCTCACAGGTTTCTCTAACCACAGGTTTCCTTGGGGGTATAGCGTTGGTAAAAGAGAGAAATTAGGTGAAAATTATGCATTTCCCCCTGCCTGAGCTGCAGTGTTGGCACTGCAAGGGGTGGAGGATGCGGTGGTGCAGGACTGGGCCCAGTGTCTGGGGCAGAAGCACTTCCCATGTTCAGCTCAACCAGAACAGGCCTCGGAGCTGCAGTGGGCTAAACCAGCACAGCAGAAGCGAGTGGTTCTCAGGCCAGTCAGGTTTTTACCCTCTGGTTGTTGCTGGTTATGCAGCAGCACGATGGGGCTGGTGGTAGGAGGATGTGGCTTTCCCTGCAGCCCAGCCCCAGGTTGGGGGGCTGGTGGGGCCGTGGCAGTGCTGGCCCAGTTTGCCACTTCAGGTGGGCTGTGTCACATCTGATGGAGAGGTGTGAGGTGTCTGCACCCCTTGATGACCATCTCAGAAACAGCAGAGGCTGTTTTGGGAGACAAGGCTGCAGCTTGGAGCTGCATGTCCCACTGCAGCAGCAACTCTGGATGAACACAGCGACCAGCTGTGCCAAAGCGCCGGAGCCTTTGTGTTCTCCCCGCGCTGAGCGCTGTGCCG